>NW_025777531.1:0-147597 GCF_021130785.1 Homalodisca vitripennis | reverse complement strand
TGTTTGTCTCTAAATATCCAGTTCCTAACAATGCATGAGTCAAAACTGCATTGCAACAAAACATTTTGAGAAATGATACAAAAGTAAAAGTGTACATTATATTAACTGCACATCCCATTGGATTGCTATAGAATATAAAAAACGTCCACTAGATGAGGATTAAGTTTAATGTGGATGTGCGAGATCACGTGAATTGATATGAATATGAAGTAAATCATCGAACAGAAATGGATAACCTATAATTAGAGGTATTCCATGAGATCGTACTTCGCTGTAGGGTGCGGAAATAACCTTGCTGTGAGGTCTAAGTTTATCTGTGACTTTGAGAATTCACGTGACTTTTAATCAACAGAAATAATAGCAAACAAATTATGAGCAACATGCTAACTTGCTCATGATTGGGGATTTTGACAAGTATTTAAAAATGCGATATGAGTATTGAGGAAACATTAATTCTCTTTATAATTTTTTCCTGACTGATTGAATGTAAGAAGATCTATGAAAACAGTATTTTAAAACTGTTTTTTATAATGTATGATGCTATTGTCAGGTATGTTTTGGATGGACTAAAAATTGTTACCAATCATTACCATTATTTTAAGAGGATACAGTTCATGTTTATTTTTTGAGAGGAAAGTTTGATCATATGAGTAAAATATTGAAATTTACGAAAGGAATAACTGTAAATAAAAAGCATTCGAAAGCACATTATATATTATCCCATCAATTGTCAGGAATAGAAAGCTATTCAACTCACACCTTCATAATTCAAATATTAATGTATAAGACATATTTATCATATGTTTAACATTCGAAACTGCTTTACAATTAGGTTTTCGAATTTGTATGAAAACATAAATCTATACTGATTAACGATATTCTTAAAAAAGTACCAACAAACGGAGAATGTTTCCATTGGGGGCATTCAAATAATTTTTTTGTTAGAAAACTTTTAGGTGTAAAGTATCATTTCTGTTTTGTATTGTATCCCTACATATTTTCCAATAGTTTATAAATTGCAGTTACATTTCCTGAATGTAAAAGTAAGCTATAAATATGTAGTTACTTTTGTAGTTGTACATTCAACGTTACAATTATCCTCACACACAAGTTATAATTCTACAGGCATACATTACTGAAGTGTGTGTTAGGACTCGTCCCTAAAACGTGTCTTAAATACAGAGAACTATGACGTCACTGCAGCTAGCTGTCACGTCACTGAGAGGCGGCGTGTCCTTAATATTATTTATCCTCTTCTTACCTGTCTCAACAAGAGCATAAATTTATAAGGTCCACTCCATTCTGCTCACTTCTGTATGGTTACTAACTTGTTTTGAAGAGGGGGAGGTAAATAAAGTGCAAATTAAAATCTCACATTCTACATTCTTTTATGAAAAGAACCACCTTAAAGGGTAACGTTGTTTTTAATAAGTTATAGTATTATAAAGGTCCAAATAGTTTACATAATTTACGACATATTTAACGACTATTAAAAGCACTAAGATTGATTTTTTTATAATGGATTAGTACATAGAAAACACTACATGCCTTTGTACAAAAATTAAATATGAAAATCTCTGTGATCGAAGATACAAAGGGTTACACATGGAATCCAACCCGCATTATTACTCGTGTGACTGTATTGACTAATTGATATAACCTCCCTCACCCCTTCTGACATCCATCCCAAACGTAGTTATATCCCAACCACCGTCTTACCGTCAGTATAATTATTTAAAGCATATCTTTCCACTCTCATCAGTACTTAAAGCATAATTGTTTAAAGCCGCTCTCACATGTGGTGGGAAGTCTCTGCCATAATTGTTATGGAGTACAATTTTTATGACAATTAAATTACTCCTGACCCAAATCATAATTTTTTGACCACATCTTTCCATTTTCACCCTTGCTGGGGACACTGTTGCTTAGGAAGTTATCTCTCACCCTGACATTTGTTCAGGACATATTCATCCTTGCCAAGTTAGTAGTTGTTTAGAAAGGTAGCTCCCACCTTAACTATTGTTAAGGACACACTTATCCTTGCCGGGAAAGCAGCTGCTTTGACAGGTGCTTCCACCTTAACCTAGTTAATGACATTCTCATACTTGCCAAATTCGTTATTTCTTAGGCAGTTATATCCAACCCTAATGTTTGTTACATAACATAATGTTTACAGCCCAACCTTTCATTATCACCTTTCTTTTCTGAGATAATAAATCTTTAGAGGATTACCTATGACCTCATCCCTACTGTAATTCCTTAGGAGATAAACTCCCACCCTAACCCCTCTTGAGACAACAACTTGTTAGAGGATAACGCTCAATACTCACTTCTGCCAGATCATTAGTATTTTTATTATAACTTTCTTCCCTTTCATGTATTAAGAGGAAAGTTAGTTAGGTTATACCGTTCAGACTGACCTCAGACATCATCCACAATATACCAGTGCTGCAGTACCGAGTGTGACAGGAAACTGTTTCCAAACATTACAACTAACGATATTGACTACACATTAAAACGGTAAACCCAGTGATATACATATTAAACGTCTAAGAAGCTCTATATATTTATTATTTTATACTTGGAATTGTCCATAATTACTAGGTGACATCAAATATTTATAGGTTTATCCTTGTACTAATAGAAGTAGCAACACGTACTACCCACGGAATCACACACAATTTAATTAATAAACCACGGACTCCATGAACATATTGTTTTCCAAATAGCATTCCAAATAGTTATGATGTAAGTGACAAGGTACGTCACTGAGATAATGTATTCCATTCTCGTGATCTATTTCAGATTTAAGTTTAAAAATGGGGAACTGAATTCGGAGAGAGAAACTGTTTTTATAAGTAAGTAGATCTGAAATTTCTCTTTAATATTTCATAATATATAACTAAATATCTATAACGAGTTCGGTAACAGTTAAACTATCAGGCCAGTGTGAAAATTCCTAAGTCTAAAGGGAGACTAAAATCGAAGTCCTTAGATTTAATTAAGACATTTAAGATGTGGTAAATGATGGCATTTTACTGTAGTTGATTAAATCTCACTAAAAACATACACAGAGAATGTAAAGCTCCTGATTGTAACATGACATTTTTAAAGTGTAACTGAGAGATGATTAACAACAATCTTGTACTATCACCTGTTTAAATGTGTATCGATTGTTACACTTACTATTCTTGCCTTTGATATGTAATTAAAACCCATTTAATATCTGCTGATCAAGCCAAATCCATAAATATATTGGATCATACAGTGTTTACGTAGTTTTCAAGACCACTGGGATGTAGCCTGGAGGGATTTTCATAATTAGCGTAGCTCTATGTATTAACTAGCTACAATAAGAATGCCAATGTTCGTAAAATCTCAGTACATTTGGTCCATTTCTTTTACGTAATTGAGAAGCACATAGACTGACAAACAATATTAAATTTATGTCCAATAAAATAGATTTTGTAAATTTATAAAAATACTACTTGTAAAACTGGTTATATACCAGTTTATTAAATATCATATTTTATTTTCTCAGAATTCTTAAATAAATCTAATAACATAATTTATCATTATATACCTAACTTAATTTTCTAATGCATTAGAATGAAGTCTACTAAGTTAACAAGCTTGACTATAAGACTTAAGTGCAAAGTTTTTGTTAGACTTGCTATGGTTAAATACATACAAGTTCTCCAGTATTTGAATTGCATAACAATACACACTCAGGGGTAAACACTCATACACACTCAGGGGTAAACAATAAACCTTAACATGAGGTAGAGAACGACAATATTATACGAATTTACTTGGCGTGAACGTTATATTGCATAATATACTTAGAAAGTTATTTATTTATTACGATATAAAGTCTTAGAATATATAAATTAATTATAAATTCGATTGAAATCTTAAACTGACCAATAATTATAACAATACTATCATAATATGTTGAAGTAAATCAGCAGATGAGTATCAAATTTTAATACGAATAAATTCATAATAACGGAAACAGTGACGGAATGGTGAGGAAGATCAAACCTCTTGTAGAGAAAGAAAGAGTGGGAGAAAATATTAACGAGATATTTGGTTATGTAAAGAATTGATATAGGTCGGTAATTTAAAGGTCATATGTATGACATAATGCAGAATTTCCGAAAATCTCTTGAGAATTGTAGAATATAAAACACAGTATTTTTATATTGTGCTTTTTAATTGTCCAGTGTGTCTGCTGGGGGAACCAAAGAGAGTTTCTTTCGTCTTGGTATTGAATCGATCCAAGGAGTCCGTCAATCTGGTGCGTTGTCTCTTAAATTGTCAAATTTCAGACGCTGAAGTAACTGGAAGGTGATATGGAGCTCAACTCAACAGTCATATTAACCTCATGTAGATTTTAGTAAATACCTGTTATAAATTTATAACATCTAGAGATCTGGATACTACAACACTCAGTCCCATTATAAATCTATCTAAAGTTAAAAGACTTGCAGCAAAAAACAATATCTGAAGAAAGTTAGAGGTGATAATAAAAAGTAGTGACACAGGACTTTGCTGTGAATCGCAACTCAAAAGATATCGATGAGTTTCACTGTAACTTGTTAGACCTAGTAGGGTCAGAATAAATATACAAATTAGTAGTTTTAGTTACTTTTTGGTTAATACATTGGGATTGTGTTGTATCTATTACTTGTTACTATATTTAATTAGACTAGAGTACAATGCCATTGTTATTTATTGCATTTAATAATAATTATTACATTTTACTCAAAGTTTCACTGTGTTTGGGGAATATAAATCTGCGTTCAATATTATTAATTTACAATAATCTTTAGAATTTGAAGACTAAGTTATTGTAATATTATTATTAGCGTATTATATTATAGAGTATTCTTTTGATTGTATCTTTATAGCGGAGGGCTTGCTTATCCCCCATTTCGACATATTCCTGACTGACATGAAGCCTTTTATGCATTCATGAGTGATAACCGAAAAATAAAGGTAACAGTAAGATGAGTTATGAATGAAAGTACTAAATATGGTGAAATAAAATATATTTGAAGCAACTGAAAATAGCATAAGAGATAATAAAAAGGTATCGTGTAGATATTTAGGAGGTATATGGAGCAATTACTGTTTCTTTTCGGTTATGAAAATGTCCTTACTATTAGGATGTGAAGAACAATACCAAAATACATAAAAACCTTACAAAACCTTAAAAAACGATACTTAGTTTATTTACTAGGAATGAAGGAGTATTTTTTATTTAATCTCACTGTTACTCTGAATCATAGTAGTTAGTATGAGCTAGCGCAAAATAAACTGTGCCTTAAAGATTGTATTGCTATAGATATACATGTTAGCATGTTCAAGTATGTTTTATAGCATTGTTTGGTATTCATCTGAAAGCGACAGCGACACTCCGGCCCTGTAGCGATTGACGGCCGGTATATTGAAAACGTAAACTGTGACAGAAACACCTGCGGCATTGTTTACAGCCTCGGAGGATTAAACTCATCTATATTCAGAAGATTTAATTAAAATTAATTTAACAGTTGTATTGCTATATATATAGAAGTTAGCATGTTCATGTATGTTATATAGCATTGTTTGGTATTTACCTGAAAGCGACAGCGACACTCCGGCCCTGTAGCGATTGACGGCCGGTATATTGAAAACGTAAACTGTGACAGAAACACCTGCGGCATTGTTTACAGCCTCGGAGGATTAAACTCATCTATATTCAGAAGATTTAATTAAAATTAATTTAACAGTTGTATTGCTATATATATATATATATAGAAGTTAGCATGTTCATGTATGTTTTATAGCATTGTTTGGTATTTACCTGAAAGCGACAGCGACACTCCGGCGCTGTAGCGATTGACGGCCGGTATATTGAAAACGTAAACTGTGACAGAAACACCTGCGGCATTGTTTACAGCCTCGGAGGATTAAACTCATCTATATTCAGAAGATTTAATTAAAATTAATTTAACAGTTGTATTGCTATATATATATATATAGAAGTTAGCATGTTCATGTATGTTTTTATAGCATTGTTTGGTATTTACCTGAAAGCGACAGCGACACTCCGGCGCTGTAGCGATTGACGGCCGGTATATTGAAAACGTAAACTGTGACAGAAACACCTGCGGCATTGTTTACAGCCTCGGAGGATTAAACTCATCTATATTCAGAAGATTCAATTAAAATTAATTTAACAGTTGTATTGCTATATATATAGAAGTTAGCATGTTCAAGTATGTTTTATAGCATTGTTTGGTATTTACCTGAAAACGACAGCGACACTCCGGCCCTGCAGCGATTGACGGCCAGTATGTTGAAAACGTAAACTGTTACAGAAACACCCCCGACATTGTTTTGAGCGTTGGGGGATTAAACTCACCTATATTCAGAATCCAAGTTTTAACCAAGATTTCCTTTTATTTATTTTTAGAAAGTCTTTAACTTTTTTAGTTAGGCACACAAACAGAGCGTACGCTGAGTCCATTAAAACACCTGGAAAAAATTAATACACGCCTATATTTTAACAACTAAAAATGTAAGCAAAAGATTATTATTAATATGCTTTTAGATATTTATTGCAGCTTCCAATAATATCAGATAAGACATAAAAAACGATAAAAAAAATGATTATTCAACTGTTAAAAAGCCATAACTGGTCAAAGAGAAATATCACCTTCATCAGATACACTTTTGGCCGATTTATCTAATCTCATTTTTGCATTATAAGGAAGGAATTCTCGGTGATTTTCCTTCTACCATAGATTATCATGTGTTGTTACAACCAGAAAATAAAAAAATTTGGTATACTAGTGTGAAAAACTACCGTTATAGACAAGGTAGTATGTGTATATGGACAAAACAAAATACGAGCCGCTTTAAATGGACTGTATAATCAGAGAATACTATTTGCTGTAACTGCAGCTGAAAATTGATATATAGAACGTAGCTATGGAAGAAGTGTTGATGGTATTGAGTTTTGAGTGTAGCTCCAGTTCACCTTGCTTTTATTGACACTGTCTCAGACTTGACTCTTGGAATCTGGAGTCATGTTCGTCTGAAGAGATCCAAAGACATTCGACGTCGAAGAAGCTTAATAAGAAACATTTAATCGTTTCGACATCAGAGACGCCTATAAATAAGTGAATTGGTAGTCTCTTTGTCTCATCAGGTACACAGTCTATAAGGTTAATGTTTATAGCCTAGTAACAATCACAGAAAACCTCAGTTCTCTATAGTGAGTGTGTTGAAAGAGATGACTCCAATAGAATATTATCGCCACCAGACAATTTTTGGAGTAACAATAATTCCAAATGCATAAAGAGGACACAAGAGTATGATTAGAAAGTGTAGCAATCATACTAAAGTTCAGTTTAATGTAGTAAGTTTGTTTAAATGGATGATTGTAATGGAATCTTTACTAAATACTGTTTGGTGTTACAAAAATCCTATATGGATATATACAAATATAGAACACAACAGTAATATTTAGAGAGTGGTAGTAATCACAGCAATGCACAGTTAACTGTGGTGATTGCATTGAAAGCGATGATTCTATTGAAAAAAAGAACCCACCGTAAAGCGATACTATACGGCTGTTAATTGAATTACAGAGAACAGGTTCATGTATATTCAGTAGCAAGTGGAAATAACCCCACATCAATAATACCACAATGTGTGCTTCAAAAATATAATAAGTTACATGCTCTTTCCTCTCATAGCAAGTCAGCCTGTGAAATTATAGACACACACATTTAAACGACCATTTACACTTGATTACATTAAAAATAAGAGTTGGTTAAAAGCATTAGTTTTAGGACTTTAGAGACATTAACGTGTGTACGGAATATAGAGTAAAAATTGCAGTTAAATATTTAAAATGATGTAAGAAATAATAGAATAAGAAAAAAAAACTAAGGAGATTTATATAAATCTGGATATTGCAAAAATCTTTATGGATATTGCAGAATTCTATAGAGAATTTGTTCTTTTTTCTCCGATACTGGGGCCGGGATGAAAAAATATTATATATATATGTGCATATGTGTGCGCGTGCGTGTGTGTGCAAGTATATACTTGCCATGAACACAACCGCCATAACTAAACGTAGAACAAATAATAATACTTAACACATATCTCAAATGAGTTCGTTACTCAGTCTTAACCTTTAAAATGTTTCAATTCGGCTTTCCCTTTCAATTATAAATTTTAACCCGTATAATTTCCAGTATAGATCCAAAAAGGTATGGTTTTAAATACCACACATAATTTTAAATACGTCATAAGATCATTTTCAATAATAATAATAACCCGTACAAGTGATTAGGGGAGCAGACCACTTAAAACTCAATACATACAATACAATAGTATATATAATGTATATGTTTTATTTTGATAAGTTAGCTTAAAAAAATATTTTCTAACGGCTTGCACGCACACTTCAATCCTCACAATCAAGAACTGAGCGCGACGCAACCGATCGTGCGTTTCTCTTACACAAGTGCTATTATTTACTTGTTATATACTACTTCAATAAAACTGCTACATGATCAACAGTATTTTAGAGGCATTGAACACCACGGCTCTTTTGACAGCTGTATTTTTGTTTAGTTTTTACAGTTTTTGTGGTGGTGTTTGTGTTTACAAGAAACAAATCGTTATTATTCAGTGTGAAAACCCAGTTTTGCTGTTGAGTTCACTTTATTTTACTTTTAATACTCGTGGAAAATGTAGTAATTGTTGTGTAAAATGCCAAGATCAACAAGTATTCTCAAACGGAAGAAAACCTTTGGATGGCACTGTGACAAAGCGACGCCGAAGCCTATGCCTAAAACTAGTGATGAAGCCAAAGTTCCATCTTTACAAGAGGTACATTAGGAAATAAACAACTATAAAAGATAAGAATAATGAATAAGTATGAAATAGAGAAGCTTCAGGCAGTATAGTTTATTTACCTGTTCATTACAACTTTTTAAGTGTTACTTTTCATCATTTTCTTCATTTTCCGAAACTATAATTTTTTGATGTATATGTACCTGTAACTCAGTAACCGTTAATAGGAAAGACATGACATTTTTTACACAACTTTAAGCTATCATAATACAACTTTATACCGGAGGGTTTGTAAAAATATCACTTACAAAAAAAACACAAAAAATGTTCAAGTTATTTTTTAGGCTTTTTTTAACAATAAAAAAATATAAAATCATAAATATAAAAGTAAAGTATATTTTCAAAAATCCTCTGGTGTAAAGATGTATAAAGGGTGTATTTATGTACATGCAAAGTTTATATTCTGTATCTATTATTGTTTTTAAGTAATAGGTACATAAGTTAACATGGCGAAGATAGGGATATTAAAAAGTGGTCTGCTCCCCTTATTCAATTCAGTTAACTCTACACCTGGTAAGACAAGGAAATTCCTAACCATTTAAATTACACTAAATTTAATATTCTGTAAGCTAGGTGTCTGTGATTTGAAAACGGTGTAAATTGTTCGTTTTAAGCTGTCATCATTTTTTCGATCTCTTCAGACGAACATAACTACAGATTCTAAGAGTTATGTCTGCAACAGCATCAGATGCCAGACGATGAATTAAAAGAAAGGTGAACGAGAGTTAAACGCAACATGTTTGGAATTATTACGATAATATTAACATGAAAATTGTGAATGTAATAGTCCTATCAGTGTTTTTAAAAACTAAACATCTAAAGTAATAATACATCTTAAATTTGTATGTTCTAAAATAATCACACTTTTATTAGACTTTTTTAAAGTCCCATAAATAAGGAGTAAGTTAATATCTACTGCTGCCTTTTTTCTTATAACTATAATAATGCTAAAATCAATAATGTTGACTTTGTTAACAATAAAATTATATATAAAAGTTCTAATGAGTAAATCTTCTAATTAAGTTCTATAAAAGTAATACAAAGGAATTTATAAAGGTTATAGTGTAAATTAAGCTTAATAAAATGTGTCATGGGGAAATATTTACTTTGGCCATTCAAATCGATTATTCGTTATGAAATCCATTACTACTCTCATAATTCTTAGAATCCATAACAATTTTTAAGAACATGAATGAATGCAGTATTATTATAAAAAGATAATTAATCAAATGATTTTATCTTTAAATTAGTTTTAAAAGGGTTTAAACAGACTCCTGGGTCGTAATTTACTGGTTTGATGGTTTATTTTAATAGGAACTTATATAACGTCTTTAACAGTAAATGAATTGTAACAGAAGGCTAATCATGTACCTTGCAGTGTATTAGATTACATTACTAAGGGAGTGTAATCTTGCTACATCGTTCGTAATTTATGTAAACCGGAGACACCTACGCCTCGCTCTCTACTTTCCGGGGTTAGCCACATATAAGCAGATTGTTTTACTAACCCTCTTCAAATGCAATGATTTCTTACGACCTGTGAAATCCAAATCTGTATTATAATTGCGCTTGTTGTGTTTATGTGGCGTTTGGTTATGTTGTATATCAGGTTGTTTTATTCGATTTGATTTAAGCCTTTTTAAATATTAATTTTTTTTAACAATACTTGATATGTCGATACTTTTAAGGCATTATTAAAGCAGACTAAACATTGAAGTTAGGAAACAACGTACTTGCTTCACACTTAACTGCCTCGTTCACTAAAGCAATGAGTACACTAAACTCAAAGCAATTATGTGACTTCAGTTATCAAGTATAGAATGGGTTTATCAATAAAGCCTTTAATATAGAGGGGTTTAACTGCTGACCTTCCGCCCAGTTCGATTGCAATAAGTAAATTAAATTCCGACATTACAATTGTATGATTATATCTACTATAAGAAGAAAGATTGCTTGATTCCTGGGATGTTTAATTATGGGTTGAACATCGTTGCCATGTCAGATGGCCGTCTGAGCAGTTCGTTGGCAATAGGTAAGTAAAATACTATAAAATAAAAGTACTAAATAATTCAATATACTGTAAAGTGTTAGATTGGTTGATCCTGGGGATCCGTATCATATTGGCCTTATTCCCCAAAGCCCAGTTCTCTATACCCATGTAATTGGAATTCGTAGATTTATCTACGTTACTAAGTCCATACATTACACTGTAACCTAGTCTATAAATCCAGAGCTGACAATGAAATAATCATTATTATAATATATCTTTTAGTAAATCACTATCCAATTAAACCTTGTGTTTTAATGAACTATCAAAGGTTACATGTTTTCTTTAATAGACGGGAATAGCTATACATTAATTTATTATCTTAAACGTGTATTAAATATCATTTTGTCCCATCAACCATGCTCTAACAATTTAAGAAAATATAGTTATTTCCTTACTATTTTTGACAGTTTTGCAAAACATTATCTGTCCTCGCAGCTATAAAAAATAAATAAATAAAACTAAATACAAGAATAAGAGTTTCACGTTGAAGTGTAATTTTAGGATGCATCAGGTGTAGAAGTTACACAAACCTGTTAAACAGAAGTAACACGTCCATTGAAGTAAACTGAATACCTTCCTCAGGACAGATCACTTCTGGCTGACTTATACTTTCCAGTTTAACCTATACTGGTTACATTAACGCTGAAGACTCTTGCTAGGTAAAACATGACTTACGGCTTTGACTGGAGAGTTTGTAACAGAGCTAGTCTGTTCTTCTTCCAAATAGAGCCCACAACCTTCCCCCATATTATTTTCCCCCATAACTCTTTACTCATCTTATCACACCGAAAGTTATTGCAAGGGTCCTTTATAGACTGTGCAATGAACAGTAATGATGAAACATATTTATTCCACTTTGTATAAACATTTAGTACGTAATAATTTATAAATAGTTTAGATTTTTTTGCGAAATATGGATTAGTATACTTAATATGTAATAAATATTTACTTAACCATTAATGTTGAATTGATAACAGTATAGGTTACGGTAAATCTAATGTATTGTGTAAATGGCTGAGTATATAAAGCTTAACTAAACTTTTGTTTTTATTTGACAATGACAATTGCAATATAACAGTGTCACAATATTGTTACTGTTATTGATCATTTTCGATCAGTAATTGGCAAATTAATGTTTTTCCGTGAAATATAGATTGATAATTAAATTAAATGTGTTGAATATTTGCCATAGATATTGAAGGCGATTGAGACTTATCATCCAAGTCTTAATACACTATTAGAGTATTTTTAGAACACTATTTTGTGACCAAAAAATAATTAAATATAATTTTGAGTTACATTTTTTGATAACATTGATTTAAAGCACAATTATTCCCCATATAGGTGTACGCTTAGAAAATAAGTAATACCATATGTATCATTTTCAGCAGACAAAACAAATTTTAATGTTATAGGTAGGTTTATTTCAGATTGTAAATATTTTCACCGGTAGCTTGTAACAATATTAAAACCTTTTCCTACTTGTCGCAGCTCACAAGGTAAGAAGAATTAGGGCATTTGTATTACGCTATATAATCCGAGCTCTACCCTTTCTTACAGGGGGTGATAAAAGTCAGGCTTTGGATTATAGCCTCATACTGTATCAACTCTGTTTTTAAACTGAAATTCTTGTACAAGAATGTTATACTGAAAATAAATCATTTGGTTCAATTTAATTACTTTGATTATTCCGTCTAAATGTATCTCTACCACGTGCGGTTTTACGACCAGGTTGAGTAAAAACAGATCGAAATGTTGCCACTGAAATAATCTGTGTTTATATTTCAACTTAAATAGGCATAATATTGTGGTTCACATCCAGATGTGAAACAGGAACATAGTAAACTTATGCCACTTACGTACTATTTGTAATTGACCCACAAATCTAAAATAAATTAAACAAATTTTAATTGACCGCTTCTATTTGTGTAATAATGAAAAAAGGTTTTTTCTTTTAAGCTTTAAATTAATTGCTAAAAAATTTTATAAAACTGTTTTTACTTTAACATTTTAACACTCACGTAACAATTAAAAAAAATCTAAATTCGTTCTAAAATAAAATTAACATTAATATTATAAAAGAAAATAGAAGTAGTATCGACAAAAGTTATTTAAAGAAGTCATTAATCAATGAATTGTTCACTCATATCACTATAAAAATAACATAAACATTTATCGTCGAAATCTTAACTTGAAACCACATTTATTAATTCACAAAACTATTTAAAAGTCTTCAATATATCATTTCTAATATATGAATCTATTTTATAAATTCTTTAAACTTCTTAAAATATGTTATCTTAATCTGAATCAGAAAACATGAACGTTAGTAAGTTGGAACTAGTGTTAGAGATTAGAAAACCAATGTTTACTATCAAAAAAATGTTAATTAAAATTCTTCCATAAGGCTTGCACATTAAATGGAATAAGAATAAAGGTTTGATTTAGAAATATGAAAATATTAGGTCAATAGGTAGAAACGCACAAATGGTTAACGTTTAGTAACTGAACTGATCTAAACTAGAAATTACTAAGTTCGGGATTCAGATGAAGGAAGGAGGTGGACAGGATACAAGCAGGAGAGAAAATATTGCGTGTAAAAATGTTATTCGTGCAATGAAACGTCCGAATCTGTTCTGTCACTAACCTGCCTAAGGCCCGCCGAAATCAGTACTTGTCTGTCCAAATGCTTGCACTAAACCCACGAGATCTCTTCAATTACTATTATAAAATGTAACCAAGTTTTCTGTCAAATAAATATAATTTTAACAACTCCTCTTGACTTTCTATTTTAAGGAAAAAAGAACTTAATGTTTACGTCATTATAGTTAACAATAAGTAAAACGTTTCTCACATACGATTATGTTATGTCTAAACTACGAACCGTCTAATTGAGAGAATACCAGTGTATGGTTTACGCATTATATAAATTAACGTAACTTATTAATTACAATTAAGATTCAGATGATTAGCTTTCTTAATTGAAATTAGTTACATAAAGGATTACTCAATACATAAAACACCTGTGCAACACACAAAAGCCTGAATTTATCTTCAGCGTAAAAAGAGTTTTAATGTTTTTTTTCTGATTACGTACAAAATTACTGAGTTATTAATGATTCTGCTTGGAATACATCTATAAGAAGAAAACGATAAGGAAAGTATTAATAAAATATTAAATGAAAAATATTAATACAAAATTAAAATAATGAAATAATGCTACAGTATGAAATAAAATATAAATAATCACGAGAATTTTTAAGTATTAATAGAACATAATGAGATTGAAAAATTATTACATCTTGCAATTTCTTAACTATGAATTGATAATACACACTAATATACGACGTAACGCGTCATGTAACACTATTTGTACACTTTTTACATTTAATCTATTATTCAACAGCTATCATTTTGTTTGTGTAATTTAACATGGTACAAAAAATATGCATTATTTATTTCTAACATTTTGGGAAGTTATTAATATATTATATGAGCAAATGTGTTACTTTAATAAATATATGAACAAGACTTTACAGTGAAAGCAACTCCTTAACGCCTCAAGTACTGAAGTATTGGGAAATTTGGTTATTAGTTTTGAGATATATTTCACCGTTCTCTCTCCATCCATAATTCAGTAAACTGAAGGATATATTTATGCGTTTACTTATACTCTGCCACATCAAAATGTAACTTAATAGAGTTTAAAAATTGTTCTGTATCCTGTTTCAAAACAAAGTTGTTAAAATCGATTACGATAAATATTTCTCCGAGAAATGAGGATTAGAGTACATGGCTTTAGTTAATTCCCAAGTGATTTTGTGATTTGTTTTACACCTGCTGTAAAGAATCAGTAACGTTGAAATGTATTAAAGTATTTAATTCCTAGTATTTTAACTAATGTAATAAATATATCTGATATAGGAAAATCTAAAATTTGACGTTGCGTGAACGTGTAATGCTTCAGGGATTTGACCGAATGAGCTTTAATATTTTAAGTGTCAACATGAGGGCGTTTGGGGACGGAGGCGTGAATAGTAACAGCCACACAAATATCATTGATTATTACCCATTCGCGGGCTGCTATTTATCTTTTCTCTGAATTTACGAGTTCTGTCGTATTTTAAAAGAACTGTTTATTCATTCAAGTAGATTAATGGATGTATTTTAAGCATAATTTACGAAACAAACTTTCTGTTCGCTTTAAAATGTTTAACTAACAGATTCTCGTTTAATATTCTAAAGCCAACAGAATGTTCGCCTTACACCGTGTAGACTTTTACAGAAGTGACCAATACAGAAAATATTTACAAAAGAATTATTAAAAAATTTAGGAAAAAAGAGACTTGAGGAATTGGTAGACTTTCATTCTCTTTTGTTTTAAATGTAATGAAAAAATATATAGTCACTTAAATAGAAAACACATGTAAGGTTTTCAAATACTTTAATGACTTTCCTGTATGAACTGGTTCCATAAATTTTGTACGATGACCCCTTTAAATCTCGTAAAGAAAATCACATCTTCCTAAATTCAAAATACAATATTTCCTTTGTTTATTAGTGTTTTTCCAACAAAGCATTATTACTGGTAACAGACATTTAATTTATATATAAATCGAAAGCTTATTAGTTGTCCTTAATGCTTAGTATGATGTAATACTCTCCTAAATCTTTCTATTTACCAACCCTTGCGGTTTGTCCAGATGTAATTTTGTTGATAACTCTTTTGCAGTGGATATTGTTATTTGCATTCATTGTGATGTTACTTTGCCTCAGAACCGTTCTCGCGTTATCGAATCCCTTTATAAACAAAGCTAATGTTAGTTATTGTATATTGTTGCAACTTAATACTTAACCAACTTATAGGGACAAACAGAACTACCGACATGGAAGACACAGGACGGTAGTATATGAGTGCTGACCTTCAAAGGAAGGCATTCAGTTTGTCAACAGATTGCCAAATCCCATTAAAAGTGCTCCAATGCTAAAGGCTTCAAAATTACGCTAATTATAAATGTACTTTACAATACAGACGAACTCACACCATACCTTTGGGAGCCCGTCTAATTGTAAAACTGACCGAGTGTCAGATTGTTAAATTCAAAAAGTTAAGGTGAATGTCCGAGTGTGATTTAAATGAAAGAATAAATGGAATTATTGTGCTTTAAATTTGAAATTAGTTATATAATAAACAATAAAATAATATTTGTTTCATATAGAAATGTACAACAGTTTTATACATTAATTAGTTTTAGTTATAATTAGTTCTGAATATGCCTATATGTTTTTCCAATGATAAAAGTAAGTTTCCCAATCAAGTGTCCCGGCAGCAAGAGAAAATGCTAATGAGCCTAAGTCCCGTCAATAAAGATGGATGCTTTCAAACGTGTTTTATACATCAGGTTAATTAACACGGTGAACAAATGAATGCTAACCTGGCTGGTACTTAGAGTCTCGTCTCTATAAAAATGTTTAATTGATGGTCTTTGTACAACTATGGACTTGGTGGGGAATGGCTATTTTTAGAATGAAGTGTATATTAAGTATCCGTGGTTTATTTAACTATACGATTATTTTTAAGCAGATTTAAATAATATTATAATTGCGTTAGAGCATTGCAATGTATTTATTTTGGTTTACCACGAACCTTTACGGTAATTCTGTGTAATTTGTTTATTTTTTGACATTTTTTTAACGGCTATGGACAATTTAATAGGATAGTTGGAAAATTTGGTCTTACGCAAGTAAACTCACACTCTCCAAAGATTGGTAATAATTTGAAAATGGGGTTGTAAAATAAAAGAACGCCCATAGCAAATATATTTTTCCTTTATACCTGTTATAATCATAATTTGAACAACACTGTTTGTACATGTTGTAATATCTGGAGTAACCAAATAAAATTTCTTGGTCTCCACAATCGGTCGCTGTTGATCGTTACCTCAAACCTGCAATGCAGCGGACAGAAACTTAGATTAAACGAAAAAGACGCAACACATTAGGAGTCTTAGGTTGAAGATGTTTGAATTTGTTTGGTGGTAAGCGTGCGCACTTAATGCAGCGGATCCTAAGATCAAAAACCCCAAAAGGACAATATGCAGACTACCTCTTTTGAGATGGGAAGATATCGAACCCGTGTAACACTAACTGTGGTTGGAGCGTAAATGGCTTACATTGACTTTAATTAGTAGAGCCTGACACGTGCTTAGAGTGGATAACTAAAGGAATTCTTAGAACTCGAGAAAGGCTCCAATTCTTCTATAAAATCTTCACCAATACTCAAAATTATGATTTCAAAATGTTTTTTAGAAGGTATCGGAGAATCTATAAGAAGGTCATAAGAGCTGCAAAAGCCTATGACATCAATAGAGCCTTGGGTACCTGTGAAAATTTTTCCAAAACGGCTTGGAAAATAATTAATAACTTTTCTCGAGATGGAGGTTCCAAGAAGTGTTCCAAATCTATTGCAATCCAAATTAATAATGAAATTGTTGAAGATAAATTAAAAGTGGCAAACGAGTTCAACAAATACTTTTCAACCGTTGCTTTTACGAATTCGTCATTTAAGAATCCTCAGTCTCACGGAGAAGAGACTGCGGGACCAGTTGCGTCCATGGCTTTGGCTCCTGTGTGTGAAGAGGAGGTAGCACGTGTCATACAGAGACTGAAATCAAAAAAGACCGGTGACGCCAACGGGATGTCAGTATGGCTACTCAAACAATGCTTCAAGCATATTTTGAGTCCTCTAACAAAATTGATCAATTTTTCATGGGAGACTGGAAGTTTTCCATCTCTTTTAAAGACAGCCAAGATCACCCCAATTTTCAAAAAGGACGATCCTTGTCTTACAAGCAATTATCGTCCAATATCAATTCTTCCAGTTTTCAGTAAAGTTTTTGAAAAAACTTTTCTACGAAAGGCTTGAAAGCTTTCTGGAAGAATTCGAAATTCTGAATCCAGAACAATTTGGATTTAGAAAAAACAAATCCACAATTGACGCTGTGAACAACCTTTTGGACAATATTGTCGATGGTTTGGATAGACGAGAGCATGTGCTTAGTATATTTCTCGATTTGTCCAAAGCCTTTGACTGCGTGCACCACGAGACACTGTTGCACCAGTTGGAGAAATGTGGCATTCGGGGTGTCCCGCACTTATGGATCGGTTCTTACCTTAAGGACCGACATCAGTGCGTGGAGATTTCGAGCGTCATTTCAAACAAAATTAAAATAGCCCACGGTGTTCCTCAGGGTTCTATCCTTGGGCCTCTCCTGTTTTTAATTTATGTCGGCGGATTGAATTCAGTTATCCAGCATGGAAAACTGGTTCAATATGCCGATGACACGACTCTTTGTTTTAAAAGTAAATCAATAGAAGAACTAGAAATCACCTCATTCATGGAACTGAACACTTGCATTCAGTATTTCACTGAAATGAATTTGAAAACGAATCAGTCAAAAACAATGGTAGTAAATTTCGGCCTTCGCCAGCATGATCGAGTGGTGCGTCCGGCCGTATTTATAGATGACGACCTTCTCGAAGAAAATAACTCCACAAACTTTTTGGGAATGATTCTAGACAAAGGACTGACCTGGAGCGATCATGTTGACAGGGTCTGTGCTAGAGCTACCTCAGGTATATATGCTCTGCGCAATCTAGCAAAATTTTGTTCCCCAGAAGTTTTAAAAATGGCCTACTATGGCCTAATCCATGCTCATTTTGCGTATGGGATAAGACTTTGGGGAAGTTGTGCAAAAAACAAAATGGAGCGCGTCTTTAGACTCCAGAAAAAAGCTGTCTGAATCATTAAAAATTTTAATTATAGAGAGTCGTGTAGGGAATCTTTCGGGGAGTTGAGATTGCTGACTTTGCCTTGCCTCTATATTTTTGAGGTTATCGTGTACTGCAGATCAAGGTGCACTTTGATTCGTGGCAGGGACGTTCATCAATATGAAACTAGAGGCAGGGACAACTTTCGCACGCATCAACACAGATTGACATTAGCGCAAAATCTACCGCAAGAAGTTGGTGTCAGATTAATCAACAGGCTCCCTGAAGAAATCAAAATTTCCAATAATCAAAATCAATTTAAAACGCGTCTCAAGCTCCTTTTGGAGTCCAAGGCTTTCTACTCTGTTGATGAATTCATGTCAAGCCGCTGGGATATTTGAGATTGCTGGATCTGAGGTCAATGCGATTGTGACCTGAATGATTGCAAGAATTGTGAGTGTGAGGTTGTGTGAATGTGTGGATGATTTCGTGTAAATGGACTTATAAAAACTGTTGACGATTGCGATACGATGTAAAAATTGTTAAAAGAATGCAATAAAGAGATTATTATTATTATTATTATAGTATCCTCGGTGGTGCTTGAGAAACGTTTGGTCACGTTCCTTCACCTTAACATATAGTTACAAGCCAATATATTCTGAATATTTCTAGAAGAAAGACATTAGTATCATTTGGCACATTAATTAGACAGTCAACAACAGAGAAAATTATGTGTGTTACAGTTACAAGTAGACTGGATCTTGAAAAATATGAATCAATCCACATTTTTTCTGTCTCCAACTTAAAATAAGTTATGAACAAAACAATAGAGTAACTTTGTTGTGCGTGTCCCAGATTATGAACCGTAAACAATAGATATTTGTTATTTTCCTCATCAATAAATAATGAATTATCCGTCATAATCATTGTAATTTTTATTTCAATCTTTAATAACATGAATGTGAAGACGCAAGCTCTGTTGTTTACTAGAACGCTAAGCCCTCTGCTATGTGGCAGAGTACAATAATACTTGAATGTTTACTAACTTAAGGATTCATGCTCCCGTACAGCAACAAACGCTTACAACATTAGCTTAGAAAACAAGGTCGAGACGACAGTGCTGTCGTTTACTAGAACGGTAAGCTCTCTACAATTCGGTTTCTGCTGTAGAATAAATTAGTAATCTCTAAATTACCCTACATTTGCAGCTGTTATGTTAGATTAATAGCGTGTCATCATTACATCAAAACTAACTGAGGGTTTTCTAAAGTCTTCTGGTGTGTTTAAAGATTATATAAAATATATAATCACTGAACTGATAGATTTATGTTTTAAAAAAGGCTTAGATAGATTTCAAATATATTTCGTCCTGTTGCATGTTACAATACATCTTAAGAAACGCTCATAAAGATAATTTCAATAATATTTGGGTGACTTAAGTGAGATATATTTTGTAATATTCTTTTCAGAAAAGGATATACAAGGATTTTCTCTTTGTAGCTAAAGAACTGAATGTAGTGATAGTATCTGTAATAACAGTTTACAATTATACAATATTCGTGTATGAGCTTCAAGTCTAAGAGATTCGAAAGCTTTCGGGAATGTTGATTTAATAAATGAAATAAAAACCACTAATATTGCCCCTTCCGATGGAATCGGAAGAATAGTTAATTACTTACTTGGGTGACATCTGAGTATTTGAAATGGTTTGACGGCTCTGAGGAGTATCTTCTACAACATTCTTCCAACGACGAATGACAGATAAATAGGCAATAATATTGTCTAATGATTTTAAATACAACACATCATGATAAATGTGTTGCTGGTGTATAATTAAAACTACATTTCCTAAAAAAATATGTACATAATAAATTAACTTTATTGCCTACATTATTAGCTATAATTGCTTCAGGAATACTTATTTCACTAATAGCTCTTTGTCAATTATGTTAAGTTTAACGATAACAGCAGCATTAGGGCAAGTGTAGAGAAGGGTCATGTAGAAATGTCAAGCCTTAATGGATGGCTTCAGGTACTACTTCCATAAACTTAGCCAAGCAGTAATTGTTATAACTTTGGCATTTACTAATGATAGATGAAATTCTAAACTGTTATATTATTTTTTACTGCGGCTCATGTTTTATTACGGTGCTTTGTCTGTGGCATTTCATCTATGAGTAGTCTACTAATTATAATTATTATATAATCGACACAAATTGTTTAAGGATATCCAAAATAATAGCATATAGTATGTATCTGACCTGTAACAATTACGATAACTTGAGTTTAATTAATTTTATAATTTATAGGATCAATGTTACAAATATTTTTAAACTCCAGTTTGTACATACGCTATAGTAATCTTACATGTGGGTCAGGCAAACTATGATCTTATTTTATAATTTTTATTGGTTAAAACAACACAAGGAAATCTAATATATGTATTCTATATATTTTTATGATTGTACTAACCAAAAAAAATTTAGGAAAAATTTGTAAATTTATGTGTTTTTCTTTCTATCTATAGTGTATCTATTTACTTAAAGCGATTAAAAAAATAAGCATAAATGGGTAATTTTTGTCAGTGTTCATATTATAACTATCACAGGTTAAGGGACTGATTTATGTAAGGTTTTTCACGTTTAGGAGCATATCTGGTTCGAAATAATTAAATTACCTATATAACAGCTGATTTTATCTTGTTGTATCGATCAAGAAAATATAAACATGGGTCTTACAATCTCACATTTGTTAAATATCGTTTATTTCCAAATATACTTTCGGTCTAAAATATTTATGTTGCCGTCATTGAGTTTCCATATTGTTTCTTTGAACAACATTATATACATGCACATAATATGGAGGACTGAGAAGCCTACTTCGGTTAAAAAGTGTCTACTTTCGCAAGTAAAATTTACTTCTAGTCTAATGTATTTATGGTGTCAAATAGGACCTTATTGTAAAATGAAGCTAATAACTTACATGAAACTTTATATCTCAAAGTCCTTTTTGGTTTTAAAAGAGTTTCATCCCGGCTCTTGAAGTTTTCTTTCAGTCTAAAATGTTTCTTGTGCCATGGTTGAATTTTCAAGTTGTCTCGATGAAGAAAACATACGTACATAGTCAGGGCTAACAATCCTACAACGATCAATTATTATCTACTCTTGACATAAGGAGGAAATCCTTACTAACTCCATGCCAAATTTCAAAATAATAATATACCGGGTGTCCCACGAAGAGACTTACGCGTTTGATTTAATATTACTTGCCCATTTATTCATCGAACATTTTCAAACTCTACTCAATTAATAAAGTATCACTAAGGAAGATTGAACTTGAAACTGGTGTTCCAGAGAAGAATTAAGAAAAACACCATTAAATTTTAGAAAACTCATCTAGTCCATAATCTTTTGGAAGATGATCTGGAAAGAATAGTGGGATTTTGTTCTCGCATTATTAAATTTCATGAGCTGGATTATAATTGGCATACTTAAATTATTGTTTCAGACGAGTCCACTTTCTACCACAATGGTGCTGTAAATAGGCAAAATTGTAATTATTACAACACCGGTAATCCACACATTCTTGAACAGACTCTGCACATATCAAAAGTAATTACTGTTTAGGCAGCTATCAGTTGTAATCTTACGACATTTGAGACAGTACAATGACTTTGAATAGGTATGAACATGTTTTAAATGAAAAAGTCTTGCCTCATTTTACGGTTCTAGAAATGGATCAAGCAATCTTCCAAGAAGATGGTGCTTCTCCAAATTTTGCAAATCCTGTCAAGTTATTACGAAATGAATACCGTCATGGCCGTTGGATTGGTCGTGTGAAAGTTATTATTTTTAGATTGTCCACCCCGATCCACAGATTTAACTGTGTGTGATTTCTTTCTATAAATTACCTAAAGGAATAAGTTTATACTCGTAGCTTCAGTAATATTGAGGAATTAAAGCAATCAATTGAAGAGGAACTTCTCCGGATACCGCAAAATTTCTTTGCAAGAGCTTACGATTCATTTGTTAAATGTTGTTATCATTGTGTAGCTTATCGAGTGGATGGATAACAGTTTGAATAATTTTAGACTATAATTAATTGAAGGTTTTTTTAATAGGCTATGTTCTAATTTTCGGATTGAAATGTTTTATTTCTCTAGAATATAAAAATAAATAATTTTACAAAACCAATAATACTGTTTTCTTTAATATTTTTTTTCTTCAACAATTTAGAGAGCTCAGGTGTTCACAGAAAAGTTTTAAAACCTTTTTAGTGAATTGTGTAGAGTTTGAAATAGTTTGGTGCACATACGGGGAAGTAATATAAAATGAAATGTTTAAATCTCTTCGTGGGACACCCGGTTTAATGGGCTTTGCGTTATGAAAGGCTTCCTATTCTTGGAACTACGATTCTTCAACTATTTATAGGTTTGTCTTATATCGAATCGATGTAAAGTTTCATTTCGAGCTTCTTTGTCAACGAAGTTTTTTGGATCTCTGTATATGAACATTACTCCAGATTCCAAGAGTCAACTACGAGACAACGTCAGATACCAGACACTGGAATAACAAGGAAGGTCAAATGGAGCTAAATCCAACATTCAAATTAAATCAATCCTTCTTACTATAGCTACGTTTTATATGTAGTTAATATTTTACTAAATGTAAATGTTATAAATTGTTTTTAACCTCTTTAACTAACTTCAATTGAAACGACAAACAAGTTTTGAAAGTGTCAAGCTATTGAATGTTTGTTAATTTATACTGGTAAACTTAAATATTATGATTATTTTTCAAAATTTTATAGTACAACGAAAAATAAAACTTCCTATTCCTAGAAACTTTCTTTGGAATTAAACGAATATTTCAAGAGAAAGAAGGAATTAATTTGGTCCTACCGTTCTCGAGATAAGCGCTTTTCAAGCCATTTGGGGATTTGTGTAATTATATAGATAAGCAATGTTTTGTTGATACCGTTGTTAACTGGGGTTTGATTGGGTGGTTGCTTCTCTTATTACATGTTCGTCTCGGTTGTTATGACTAGTAAATTGTTTTTTTCTTTTCTCGTAGGTCATACTATTTTATTTATCATTGTTACACCTAATGCATTTATTTCCAAGATATAAATTATAAGATTATACATTCATTGGTATTCCTATTTAAATAATTAGTACACATGGTTGCGATGAAACTAGAAGTTTTCCATTATTATAGTGTATCATTATTTGTGGTTTTTAGCGATTTTGTTGTATTGGACTTATATTAATAACAAATTCTTGTGGTTGAAATGGTATTGTCACTGTTTTATGGAAGACATCATGTATTCATAAAAAACTAGCAACTGTAATCACTTAATTTATTTTTTTTATATTCAAGTGTACACGACAAAAACCTAAATTATTCCTTTTCCTCATTTTAGATGTTTCCTCAACATAACAACTTTTTCTTTTCACAGCATTTGTTATCCTACACATAATTTCCAATATTAAATATTTTCTCATGTATAATCGAAAGTATTATCAGCTGGGCGGCGAATTTTTGTTTATACAACATATAGCCAAAAAGCCTTACTGACGCATGACAAATTACTATTGAAATGATGAATCGTACTCCATAGCTCATGTAAATCTGTTTCAAAGTAAATAGATTAAATGAATCGAATAAAACTATTATGATATGATTTGTTAGTTATGGCCTATTGTGTGTTTGTGGGATGAAACATTGCTTCAGAAACGAATGGTTAATGGGGGCGTCAGGTCCGTTACCGTAATGGGCCGTTTCCCTCAATGGCCGAGTTGCCGCAGTAATAACTTATCATTTACTTTTGACAACAACTAATGTCCCTTCATTTGTATCATACCAGTGCAGCAGAACGCCTAAACATTCTTGTTTAGAGTAATAATTGTTAGTCACAAAGTTTCAACACAGTATCAATTCCAACATTACTTTTGTTAAAAACTAGATTCGGAATAAGCCATCATGGCCAGTTAAAATCATAAAAAACAAAATATAAATGTTAAAGTTCGTCAATATATAACAGTGGTGTTGAGGACTCTTTGCAGCGTTTATGGACCTTGTGTCCTAACGAATATTTTAGACTAGTCACTGCGTATACTACTCCCTACTTTAATTACTAGAATAGTGCAGTCATTGAAGCATTATTGCTCCGAATTTTTTTACTGTGAACCGAAATGCATACAATTTTAGAATTAGGTTCACCTTACCCTTAACTTCAAAATTGAAAATGATTTGAACTCCGCAATCACCCTGGGGGTGGTTGCCACCCGTTCTCGGGGGTGAATTGTTTTTTGTTCAAAATAATCTCGGATCTCAATAGAAGGCCTAATTTTAAGCACAAAATCATCTATAAAGATTTTCGAAAAATCCAATAATTTTCAAGATATTGGCAATTAAAAAATCACAATTTTTTCACGTTTTTTATCGGTTTTTTGCAAATACCTCCAAAAATATACGTTTTATCGAAAATTTTATATAGAACAAAATTGTAGCAGGTATAAAAAAAACAATTAGGTTTTTTATAAAGTGTTCAAAGTGCAATATTAAGCTAGATATTAAAGATCAAATCCGTTTTTTATTTTGTTTGAAATTTAATCGATGTGGTCAATGCCATCTAGCGGCGAGCAGATGCGTTTTAGGCATTCTAATAAAAAAGGAGTTTTTAGTGCTTGAAATAAGCTTTAAAATGAGCACTATTAAAAGTCTTTTCCACGTAAAATAAGTAAGCTGCATTGCAAATAAGAGGAGCATCTAATGTTTTTTCTTTTAAAGCAATGGGTTTCGTAAGTGCCATTTCAACCAAAATTAAAATTAATCGTATTCCGCCTAGAATTAACTTTATTATGAAGATTGTGATAGATTGCATCAGTTTGGCTGCTTCAGGACACATATTTTTCAAAAAAGTCACGATTAAAATAAAATTTCTAATTTTTAAAAACCACCTTTTTTCATTATATCTCAAAAATGACGACAGATACGTATAAAAGTGTATGAATAAAGAAATGTAGGTATCTGTCTGACAAACAATTTGGTATTTTTGTTTTTTTCTGTCACACAAACATTGACGGAGATATGATTGTTTAAAGAGCGCGTGGCAGCGCAATCACAGCCTCTTTTAAGCCCTTTAACCCATCACCGTTTGAAAAAAGGCTTTTTACTTTATATTGCAATGAAGGATGTTGTAGCTCTCTTAATTACCTTTACAATGGTTTTTTATAAATTGTGATAGCATGAAAATTAAAGGAGTTACGGTCCAAAAACTTATCATATTTTTTCTACTTAGTAACTGAAAATTTCGGAGTGTGACTATTTGGAGCAATGTGAAAGTACGCAGTATAATAGAGACCCAAAACTATTGTAATGTGTATAAATATATATATATATATATATATATATATATATATATACACATAATATGGCTCATATATTTTGAACTTTGAATACATACCAACGTTCTTACATGTATATTCACACATTTGAGTGCTTTGTAATCATATATATATATATATATTTACTGTTTTAATTTAGGGGTAGTTTTAAGAGTAGAAAAATTTAAGAATATTATAATCATTTTCTAGAGTGTGGAATAATATGTTAATCCTTTTCATTTTATAAAAAAAAATTTTAACAATTTTTTATCAAGGGGCAGTTTTAAATGGCTGAAAGGGGGTTAAAAATTTGATAATTATTATAGAGAATATAAAATATTACTTACTTTATACTTACATCTTTTTATGTCATACCAAAGTATTTTTTGTGATTTTTTCAATTTAGGGGTTGTTTGCAAGGGTTGTAAGATTTTCAAGGGGTTGAAAATGAATTTAATATGAGGTAATTGTGTTAGAAAACACTTTACAATGTCACCACTTACTATTAGACATGTTTTCTAGCGATAAAATGGCTCAATGTCAATTTTTCCAATAAGGGGTTGTGTACACCCCTTAAAAATAATAGGCGGAGTTCAGATCATTTTCACTTTTGAAGTTAAGGGTAATATGAGCCTAATTCCAAAATTTCATGCAAATCGGTTCACAGTAAAAACATTTCGAGGTAAGGCCGTATTTTTCGCTTCAATGACTGCACTACTAATATTTATTTTATAGTTTTTAAACAAAAGGTTTTTAAATAAAATGGTCTGTGTGACGATCTTATCAAATATAATAAGGAAGATAATGGATACAGGAATTCAGACTGCAAAATATCCAACTCAGATCCTAAATCTGTCATCATAGACCACTTAATAGTAATAAAAGTAGAATTCAAAATCAAATTTCAAAACTTTAATTCAACTTATTCTAAAGTTATCATGTGCAGAGAGAGACACACAAATCCAATAAAAATTGTTACTGCCTAATTTCAAATTCATGTGTACGTTTTATAGGCAGGATCATAGACTGTAAGGAAAACGTTTATAATCCATTTCCATGAATATCTTCTATACACCAGAGTTGATTTGCTTCTGCCAATCGTATCGATAAATAAAAACTTTATTATTTGTTGACAAAAATATATTATTACCTTCTATAAAAAGGTGTAAATGGTATAACACTGTTATCCAGTCCTAAGTTATAGTCCAAATTTCCAGGTATAGCCCTAAAGTCTTTTCAAGTTTATGCTAAAATAAAAAAAAACTATTTGAATTTAAAAGAAAGATAAAAGAGTGAGTTAATATAAACCTTTTAATTGCCTTAAAGGAGAACCATGCTTTGTGCAACTAATTTGTACTCAGTTACTTCACTCAACATAAAACAGAAAATAAACCTGTTTTACGGTTTACTTTAAAAGTAACTAAACCCGTTACGGTTTAATTTGTTGCTTAAATGACGTTGCAGGTTGAGGTAAAATGTTAAAGCTTTGTATAAAACCAACTAGTCCGACACAGTAACTTTATCACGTATGTTGACAAGTTAATGACAAATTAATCATATAATATAGTACATTATTATTATTGTATAATTTTTTTATTCTGCATTTTTCGTTGCAAAATAGTTACATATAACTTCAGTTTGTTCAGAGTCAATTTGAGAGATATAAATAAAGCCTACCAATGGATCGATGTTTACAGCTTTCAAGCGATGTAAATATAATACAGATGAGTCTCACGCAAAACTTCAACTGTATTTAGTGATCTCGTGTGTAAAGATAGACAGAAATAGATTTCATTCAACAGGAACTGACGCCTGAGGCCAAACGCGTCAGTAAACGCTAAACTAATAATCCATTACACATTTGTAAGCTTAATTCTACAATCTTAAAGATTTAAATATTACAATGATTATAATTTATATCTTAAAATGTAGAAAAGATTTGGTTGCTACCTGAAACTATGTTAGTAAATGTTTATTTATTCCAGAGTATCATACAATAATATTTTTCAAACCTTATAAATGTTAAAATATATTTAGAAACAACGAGATTCTCGTCAAAACCTTGTTTGTGTGTGTAATATTTAACAAAATGGTAATAAATAAAATAATATTTTATCGCAGTATATAATGGAAGAATTTTCTTGATATTTGTTTGTGTTAAATATTTATTTCATGTAAAAAATACTCTTACAATAACAATGAAATTTCCCGGTTGTTTTCTTTTTCGGTCTGAAAGACTAAAATTGCAATTTCCATTCAAAATATAATTATAAATATGTGTTAAAATAAAACAAATCAGTAACTTTATCTCACATCTAACGTTCATGTGCGTGACGCGCTGTCATGTTTGAACGATAAAGTAACGTTATTATTAGCAACAAAGGAAGCTGTCAATTTCAGTCACTTTCTAAAGATTCTTTGAAATGAACTCCTAATCTCTTAAACTTTGTTTATATTATAATGATTATCTTAATTTCCATATCATAATGGTAATACTTTTATTTGATACGTATAGAATAACCTTTGAAAATTAAACTCTTATACTATTGCAACGCTTCATTGATATCTTATTACCCTCAAAACTTTTTACATCAAAATTTACGTTCTGCTATGGACCACTGTTTATAATGGTCTAGGAATTGTAAAGCTATTATCTTTCAAAAGGACATTTAAAGGACGGTTATTTTGAAACAAAAAGAAACTTTATAAAAATTATATAAAATAATAAAAACATTTTCAATCTAGTCTACATATAGCGTATTAAAAAAACATAGGAAATACCTAAGGATAAGCGAAGACACTAACAAACAGACGCAGACTTTGCTTAACTACCTGAGAGCAAAAAAATATGCGTTTGTCCTCATTAAAACTTTAAATAAAACTGAGCACTGTGACATGTTTCTCTGTCTCTAAAGGTGTTTCATACTACAGTATTATAAATATGATAGATTATTCTTCATAAAGTGCACTAGTTGTTATGTAAAAACCGGGAATATTATTAGATCATATCAGCTGCTGATTATGGAAGAACAGTCCCCTGTAGCGATAAATTATGACAACCAGGTGTCATTACAGCAGTTTTTATACTACAAAAAAAACAAAAACTTTATCTTTTCATGGAATTGTTATTAATACAGTATACTATTTGTTACATAAAAAAGGCAAATAAATATCAGATCACATCAGCTGCTGAATATGGATGAGAGTTGTCCCCTGCTGCAGTAAAGTAAGACACAGGTGTCACTGCAGTAGTTTGTGAACACAATTATTGCCTTTTGTCCTACTGGATAGAAATGTACAGAAACACATAAAACAGGCTAAACTTTGCATCCGTCAAATATATTTTTATAATTTTAAAGGCTATTCTTCTTTTTAATATTCAACACTTTTTAAGCTTTATTACAATTCTACCCTACAAAATATGTTAAATATCCTAAATAGATATAATTTTGAATGCCATTATGGATGGTGTTGTATTATTCGATGGTCGAATTTTAGTCACCAAGTTTTAGAATACATGGTTGGACAGGGAGATATACATGTCCATTCGAAAGCTCTATGTTTGGATGGAAAAATCCTTCTCAGATAAAATAAATAAACCAGTATCCTACTCTAGTTCATAATATAAATTATTATACTAAAAGGATGTAACTGTCCAAGGGAAGAAAATCACCATTGGTCGTGGCTCAATTCTGACATATGGAACGCAATCTCTCGTGTTTGGGCAATAAATGCAAAATTATATATCGTTTGAATAAAAACAAGTCGCGCTTTACCTCTTTTAACATTTTGAAATAATAAACTGCGTTATTGGGAATATGTTAAGTTCGTTATGTACTTAGTGTTTCTAGTGTGTTCCACAAGTACAATTCAATTCTATTAAACCTAGTATTTTTCAAAAATATAAAGGTTCATTTAGTGAGTTCGGTTTCAAAAATTAATGTTCTGAATTCTACGATGTAAAATACTAATATAGAGAAATTAAGTTATTGTTCAACGATATTCTCCCCCTCCCTGTTAGTTATCTAAATATTGTCCTAGTTATCTGTGTATTTGGTCACATTTATGTGCATGTAAGAAGTCTTATATGAGACTGACTTACTGAATAGGTTCATATTAGCTGAACCCACATTTCAATTGCCGCACCTACGGTCAATAGACTACTGGCATAAACTCCGTTTTTGACTACCCGTCAGTTGATTGCAATGGTTACTTTAAGACTCTTAATCTGTATTAAGAGAGTAAATGCTTGACTAAAATAGAATATTAATTATTTCTTAACATCTTACAGTATTTAAACATAATACTCTATCGTTTTATTTATTCTTGGTGTTAAGAATAGGACTTATATAATCCTGAAGCAATTTAAAATTCACCATTTACAAGAAAATATCATTATATTGATATAAATGGACAACGGTCTTGATAATTCTTGATAAAATTATGTGAGCAATTTAATGTAATTAATCATGTATTATATTCATAGTTGACTAGAGTTATGAAACTCACGGTCTAATAATTGATTTAAAAAAGCTATTAAAAGTTATCATTTTAAGAAAAAAAGATTTTAATTATATTAAAACTGAAAACAAAACTATTTATGAAAGGTATACACGCAAGGAGTTTTTTATTAGTACACAGTTACTGTAAACAATAATATCTTTGCAAATTTCAACATTTAGAATATATCTAGTAGATATAAATAGGACAAGTTACGGTATAAAATGTAACAACAACTTAAAGCCATTTTCACCAAAACCTATCAGTATTTTTGAGCGTGACACCATGGGCGAATCCGTAGACACCACGACTGTCGTTATCTGTAGACACCACGACTGTCGTTATCTGTAGACACCACGACTGTCGTTATCTGTAGACACAACGACACCCGTTATTCACAGAAACCAGAACTGATGTTATCCACAGACACAACAAACGTCATACGTAGACACCAGGGCTGCCACTATCAGTTGACACTAGGACTCTCAGTATCCACGACTGGCATGCAGGAAAGTAACATATTATATAGTTAAACAAATAATAAGTAAGTTGGGTTTACATAAGTGTTTTTTCACGTTCGGCATTTGTTCGCTCATTAATTTTTTTGTAAAGGTTGAGTGAACTCAGCCAGAACTCTGCCACGTTTTATATTAACAAAGCTGTTATCTCAAGGGAAGAAATACAGTGACCACTTTCCATAATTAACTAACAAGGCTTTGTTTCCAAGGGAAAGGATAGTCCTTAAAAAAAGGATTATTTTTTTATGATAATTATCTACTTTGATAAACGATGCACAAATCCTCTTCACATAATCATTGTTTCCCCTCAAGTGCAGCGTTATTGCTTCTCATTAATAATAATGAGAAAAACGCACTTTTTACATGAACTGGTTTTTGTAATCGCAGTGTCTTTTTTTATACGAATTAAAATATTTCCTGTATATCTTGCATTGACATAACGGTTATCCTAACTCATGTGGTCACGTTGCCCACTGCCCTCATTCACCCCCTGTTTATTGATGGATATGTTACATCACATGTAGATTAGGCTCGTAGCAGTATCTGCAGTGGTTTATGGTAATAATCACACGATCGACATATTAAGCGGCCCACAAACCTTTACATAAATACTATTGCGTAGATTTACAATCATTGATAAACTGTAACATATTTGGTAAAGACGAGCTGTTTTCATTCACTTTTATTTATTATATAACAATTTTTAGCATTTCATCATTAGTATAGAGCTTTTAATTAGTTAAATACAACGTGCTGAACTAAATACGAAACTATTAATCATCCAGCAGTCCTCAATTGAAAAGTTTTACAGATGACGAACTATCCCTTAGTCCTCAATTCATTAATCCAATCCCCTTCATCCCAAGCGGTGAGGTAATTTCTTCACCTGAAGTCTGGAGGTTTAAATGAATACTCCTGATAATTTTAATATAAGATATTATTTCTCCAGGCCTGACCTACGCTGGAGTGAATCTAAAGTGTAACACTGTGTATTACTATAGTCTATTCTAGTTAGAGCCAGGTAGAGCTATGATTTATTTTAAATGTTGGTTGGTTGGTTATGTAACATAATATGTTCCTAAAGATATTTTTTTTTCATAAAGTATGAAACCTTCCTTAATATCTGACAATATTTATAATAACTTTCCATACAATAAATGATGCAAATAAAGTATTGCGAAATATAACTAAAATTTAACGTGTTTTCCGTGTTATAGCTATGACTTGAATAAGATCCCCCAATTATGAAGAGCTTTAATGATATCTTAAAGGCAATAAGGCCAGTATGGCTAGAGCTCTGAAGTCTTGAAACCAGTTTGTTATTTGCATAAGAAGAGAGCATCCATTTGTTGGTTGGTTGCTGTTCGTTTACAACCGCAATACAGGCTGTATGTTCTCACCGTAAATCTGCAATACCTTAATTATTCGTTATTTAATTTTGCTGTCATTAGGTTTTTGATAAAACTTAATAAATAAAAGCAATTCTTCTGTTTGCTAATAAAATTTGTGTTTTATGAATTGGTGTTTAAAGTTTAAACTTCATGGTTGCCAACTTTAAATATTCAGATAATGTCATCTTTTCGTAAAAACAAATAGTTTATTTAACTTTTTTTAAGATAAACGCAGAAAAATTATTAACTTAAGTAATTTGTACATAAATTAAATACTTATATTATATTTAAAATTTAATTCAAAGAGTACATTTTAGCTGTAACAAAACCATACAAATTGTCAATAGTTGTAAGACACCTAAACAATGCAAAATTATAACAAAGAGAAGTAATGAAAAATTATAATCACAGAGACGTAAAACTGATAGAAAATATTATTAATTATGAAGCTAATTAAGTAAAACTACGAGTAATTCCAAACGTAACAGGGTTTTATACTAAAATATTCCAACGGGCCCACAAAAGGCAAGCAAATTAGAGATCATAAAAGGTTCATATAAGCGAAAACAATATATAAATGTAATAATAAGCATCTTAAACAACCCTACAACATAAATGTTTTAAAGTAGAGACAATGTGGTTGATTAGACAAGAGCTGACTGATATCCATGTCACTGGCTTGTTCATGTCGAAGTATTAAGAAAATAACATGTATGTTAAGATGAAGTACTCAATTGTATTAATTTGTACATCAGCGTCAAACACAGTATAAGTGTATTAACAACAACGTCATGGCCTGGTCAGGGATATACCAGCCCGCCTCTGTCGGAATATAATGGATCATACTACGATTTATTACTCATTTAGTACTAACTTTTACCAGTATCAGAATGTCTATAAAAGAAGGTAAACAATACTTAGTGACCACAGTAGTGATATTCTAACCTAGAACTTTTATTACTGTATTGGAATTCCTTTCAAAATAGTCTAAACAATAAATTACATATATAGTAGCCTACGTTATGTTGTAATTCAATAATCCAAAATAGTTTAAGCGCACTTTATATAAAAGAACAAATGGACACATTTAACAAGTCTAACAATAACTACCTTTTGTGCAATTAGTACTTGTTTAAGTATTAATATAGGGAACTTGTATATAATGAGTACTTAGGTCAATACTAACTTAAGAAAAGTATGTAAAATGAGTGCTTAGTAGTACTAACGTTAATTCACACATATACAATCATTACCTAGGTTATTTCTACTTCACATGTACAATCAGTACTTAGGTTAATACTAACGTTAATCCACTCATGTACAATCTGTACTCAAATCAATACTAACTTTAACCCACTTATATTTAGGGAAAATAATACTTAATGGGGGATCTCGCCCCCTGAACTTAAGAAACTTAATAGTTACAATAATTGTGGAACTATTGTATACTTCTTTACAAGCCTTCACAGTTAAAATTAATATTTCTTCATATATTACTTTTAATCAAGTAATGGGTGGTAACTGTGAATGAAGAGTTTGAACCTTAAATTGTTATTAATATATATTATATTAAATATATATAGTATATTTGTAACTTTTCTATATAAGAGGAAATAGACAGGCATAAAATGTTACCAGCAGTCTTATAACATTGTTATATATCAATGTGTCATTGACTATATTTAATATTGATTTTGTGTTAAGTAGAAGGAACAGTAATGCCCAAAAATGTCAATTCTTTGGAAGTAATGTTGAGTAATAGAAGTGGGAAATTCAGACAATTCTGGAACGGCTGTGGGTAACAAATACTTCAATCAGTCCCGGAGTGATTTGTTCCATGTCCTGGCCAATAGAACTCAGAAGTTGAAGTCAGTTTACGACCCCAATGTGTATGTTCGGATAATTTCCGTTTATTTCCCTATCTTTCCCTGGAGAATATGTTAAAATCTTTCCTGAGCTTACACAACCTTTTTCGCTAGGAGCGCGATATAAATTATATGCAGTTACAGACCAATAGTAAGGTTGTGTCTACAAAATCTCACCTAAATAACTCACGATTAAATAACTTTATTTACAAAAGTATATAGCTTAGTGTAGAAAAATGAGATGAACATAGAAGTCCTTGAAACAATATAGTAATATACGTATTAGTAATATAATATACTTTTTATGAGTTCAAAATGAACACCATAAAATCACTTTAGAGAAGTCTAAGGGAGCTTTGATCTCACATACTCAAATCAGGATTTCTAGTGCATGCAACATATTCAATATCATATATGATGTGTACCTGACGCATGTCCAGATATTGAAAGTTAGCCTCATCTCTAAAAAATGATGTTTATAAAATGATATTCAGTCCATTTTTATATAGAATAACAACACAAAACGCTGCGACTGTCAGAAATTCTTTCATAAAATACTCGACAATACTCACCCCACACTAAAATCAGCCAAATAAAACTCCCTAATGACAAAACACACTGGTATTTTCTTTGCAAAGTTGCCAAGAGTATTGTTTTCGTTAAGACATTAGTCACTACTACTTTAATCTTACACATATAAAAGCACGAAACATAGATTTTAAACATTAAACATGGATAACTGTAATACATTTTGTATGTATATATATATAATAAATTATCTATTTGGAATGATTATAATTATTTATGTTAATTGCTGAGGTTACTGAACAATTTCTTTACCCCAAGCATTATTTTAACTAAATAATTTATACATGTACAATTCACCCTGTGTTGTTAAATACGCACAAAGTAGCTCATTATTGTTCATGCAGGACCTGGTATTAGAGCGGGACTCAATAGTTCCAGATTGCATCCTTGATTTGGTACCATTTATTAACGTCCCTGTACACAGCTTTGCTGAAGTAACAGACTAAAAGTTCTTGGCAGCCTGGACAGTATCGTAATGAGAAATTAACTACATTAAACATTTTCTTAAATATTAGAAGTATATAATATCTTCAAATGCAGAACTTGTAACGTATAGAACTAACTACGGAGAGGAATCCCATTCAAGTAATGGATTGTGCATTCATGATCCAGGAGGAGAACACTCGAGCTCCATTTGCAGTGCAAAGTGTCACACTCAGGATTGGAACAATAGTTGGAGTTTTTATTAGCTACCGGTGACCCGTATTCTTGTGTAGTTTACGTTACATCGTGTTTTCCAACCGAGAACCGAATACTATGATTGGTCTCTACGACAAGAATATTCTTGAATATTTTAGATATTGTGTTTTTGTGGAATACAACAGAGAAATGTCTATAAAAAATAATATTAATACAGAAGAAGCAGTTAGCAAGTAAAACGTTTTGAGAAAAATAATAAATGTCTTGTACTGACCAAAAAAAACAAATTGCTCATTTCTTCTGTCGTGTCAAAATTAAAATTAATTAGAAGTTAGTAAATAAAATTCGAATATTATAAACACTTTTTAATAAATAGGTGAATTGCCATTGAGTGCCGTTGAGTTTACCGAAATGCGACATGATTTATGATTAAAGTAGTTAATACATATTAAGAACAAAATTTATACAAGTTTAAATATTAAAAGCAAATGGTGAGGAAGATAAACATATTTTTATACTGATGGATTGCCAACCACGAAGAAGTAAACATAAAAAATAGTCATTATAACGTAGTAGAATACGATTAGCATTATTCTCAAAAAAAAACTAAATGTTTCTATTAGTTTCGCCAACTCCCTTTAAGTGGTAAATATTTTGAAGAAAACAATACTCAAAAAGATTATATTTATAAATGTAAATCGTTTAAAATCAACCCATTTTACGTATATTTGAACACGTAAAATATTCTGACATCAATTCACAACAGTGTGCTTATTTAAGTTTCTTTTCTGCGTGTGTTTATTAAACGATTAATAAAAAATGTAGGAGAAAATTTTACAGTAAAATAATGTATGTATGAATAAAAAAGCAATTTTTAAGTGTAGGTATAACAAGCATTATTTTTAAAATGTATATTGCCTAATAATGTACTGTGTAACTAAACCTTGTTACTTAACTTAGTTTTAATCCATATAACCAAAGATATTCAAGATCTAAAAAAAATCTTTGTTCATAAAATAAGTCGATATATAAATGAATATTTAAAATAATAAAACAAGATCATTAATAATAGTGTATCGATACTTAACTGTTACAATTAGTCGCTACGTCCCTGGAGGTATAAAGTGATTGCAAAAATAGGAAAACAAATTAATCTTTAACACGAAATCTATAATTTTTGTTAGCTCCCCATGAATACGTTATATCTACCTCACATTTAGCCTCGAAAATCTCAAGGATTTTCTCATGAGGATTTGTATTTAAACCGACAAGCCGAGAACATTTTAATTTTTGTTTTTAAAATATCTAACTTCCATTGTCTCGGGTAGCCTTTCACTTCGATGGCTAGAATGGAATTTGAAAACAAAAGATTAAAAGTTTTTCTAAAGCATTTCAGAGAACATTGAGCATTTATCTTCGTCCAATCTTCGTTCGCTCGCTTTCCTGTATTAACTCGTTGAAATTCTACTCGCTTTGTAAATATTTTAAATATATTTATAACGCAAGGACATTTAAACTTGTTTTGATCATAGATTTTGGTTTAACCTATCTTACTTGAGTTGATGTATCGTGTTTATTAATTAAATAATTTTTCGCTTCTATATTATTGTTTATGAAGTGTGAATAAATAAAAGAAAATTTTACTTTGTATTATACAGTAATGTTTTATCACGTACTGGTGTTTCATTTTTTCTATTCTTTCAACTCTTAAAAGTATTAGTACAACATTTGAAATGTTGAATCGTGTTTTGAAATCTGTATACAGATTCAGCCTTCAAAGAACAGGTTTGTGTTAATGGTGTTAGGGATATAAAATTATAAATGAGCTAACTAAGAAATGAACGAGAATGGAATAGCATGGATATCAAAACTAAGGAATAAAACATGTGGATGACTTCTCCTATTTTAAGCCAGAATTGTAGGAATTCATCGGAGGAAATGAGTATGAGGATTTAAAAGAATAAAAAAAATTTCAATCGCTGTATCCGTCACTCACGCAGTTATTTACATAATCGTTGTGTACATTAAACCACGAGGATGTTGTACGAGTAAGCCCGTGCGACAAAAATTTTCAATATAACTCTATATTCCGAATAAAATATTAACTCCAGCCCAGATTGATGAAATGGTTTTGTAGCTGTCACGTAGAAAATCTTAGGAAAACCAGTTTTTTAAGGACAATTTGTAGAAAACAAATGCTGAATTTTAGTTTTTGTAATTGTTTATGGTAATACAAAATGACAAAATACACAACATCCTGGCCCGGAGTGCGACTCCTAATGGTGCGATATTTACAATCTTCAATTTGTTTTCAGATTTAAGGTTGAACCCACGCTTTTTAAAGCACTATTCTGTCCATCCTCATTACTACTGTGTGAGGATCTTATAAATCACAATACAGGATATGAACCTGCGCAATCACCAACTCGGATTTTATAAGTCTCACGTCATAGACACTTCCATCGTCATTTAAGTATATATAAGTAATAAAAGCCGAATGGAAACCAATTTTTAACACTCATTCGCACACAGTTGAACTCACTCTAAAGTTATCATGTACATACAGATAGACACATAGCTAAATAAACTACGTTGTAGCTAATTAAAAACTTGTTTTCGTTTGATAGGTACAATCATACATTCTGTAGGAAAATTTGTTTATGGTCCATTTTAACGAATATCTGCTGTACACAGTAGATACAAATACAGTTTACTTGCTTCTAGGAAACAATATTGATTGTTAAAAAGTTCATTATTCAGTGAAAAAAATATTGTTTTTCATGTGGTCGATTATATTTCTTGTGTTTAAAGGCAATGTTCAGATAATATGCAAACACTCTTATTATTATAGACAATATATTTCTGTGCAACGCTTAAATTACATATTACCGCACTGTTACCCAGGCCTAAGCTGTAGTCCAAATTTCCCAAATTAAAGTCTGCATATTATTTTTAAACTCAATAAAATATAAATATTTAGCAAAAAGGCAAGAAGGCAAGTTAATACAATTTTTGAATTGCCTAAGACCCATATTTAATCCATCCACTTTGGTATCACTTGTTGGTGCTAACATAAAACATTAATTGAACACTTTATGTGTTTACTAAGATAAAAAAAATTTCATTGCAAGGTTAACCTTTAAAAAATACTCAGAAATTATAATTTTATTCTGAATTATTATTATTTTAAATTATTTTATTTTATTATTATAATAATATATTATTATATTTATTATACTAATTATATTATATAATTCATAAATAATATTATTTTATTATTTTAATTTTTTTGTATAGTAGGTAGTTTTTTTTCAACATGGCTTCTCATAAGTCCAATGTGACCAGAGTCACTTTTTGAGAGACAAAAGCAACACACCCAAAGGCAGCTGAGGCCTCAATAAACACTAAGCCTACAATACATTACCCATTTATATACTTAATACTGCAATTATAAATATTTAATTAATTAAACAATTCTAATTTTTATCTTAAAATATAAAAAAGGTTTGGTTGCAATCTTAAATTATATTAGTAAACGCGAATTGAATCGATTGTATCGTATACTCGTAATTTTCAAACCTTCATACTCCTAAGATTTGGAAACACAATCAAAAATGTTGAAGGAACAAAGATAATTGTACATGATGTAAGATTCTACACCTTATGTCTATATGTGTAATGTTTTACAAAAATGTAATAAATATATTAATATTGTATCACACTATGTATGGGGGGATATGGCTTAATGTTTGATTGTGTGAACATTTTATTTTATGATAAAACTCACTCATAACAACAACACAGATTCACGGTATCCATTCTTAATTCGGTCTGAAAAACTCAAACTGCAGTTTTTCAATCAAAATAAAATCATAAATGAGTTAATATAAAAAAAACCTGATAAATTTACGTTCATGTGCTAGATGCTCTGTCATGTATGAAAGATAAAGTAACGTTATTATTAGCTGTAAAGCTTTCAACGACAGTCTCTATCTTGTCGGGTTCTTTAAATTGAACTCGACATCGTAGTAACTTTGTATGTATCATAATGAATTATCTTACTTTCGATATAATAAATGAAATACATTTATTTCAAACGTACGCAATTATCATTGTAAATTGAACTCGACGTATCTTAACTTTGTATCTTACTTGCCATATAATACTGAAATTGCTATTATGTGATAGTATGCAATTATCAATTAAAATTTTTAACACCTTTTTTGCTATGCATCAGTGTTATCTTTTACAACAGCGATATGTCGAAACCTTAAAATAAAAAAGAAAAAATATGAAACATTAAAATTTTTAACTCCACATCGAGAAATATTGTTTGAACTTTGACTTGTACCAACAGTTAGTTAGTATCTGGTACACTGTGAAACCAAGATGTTATCCAAACATGCAGTACATTTCGAAAATTGTAGTTCGAATTTTGCAATTTGTTTATTCATCAACAAAAGTTTCGGTACATGAATAAAATAAACTTTAATGACTACTATTAAACTTTTAATACATTTTACATGTATAAATGAGGTATATAACTAAATGATTAGGAAACTCTTTAAATCTTTCCTGAAGGTAAAATTTGTAATGTATTATACATTAATAACGCAATTAAATCCATAAATCCATAAAAACCATAGACATTTTAGGCTCTATAAAATTATTTATTTGTTTGTTATAAATGAAAAATATAATTTTAATGTTTACAATTTGTATGTTATAAATAAATTTAAAGAATTTTAAAGAATAATTGTATTTTTTACAAAATACAATTATTATTCTATTGCAATATCATATTTTGAGACTTTAAAACATTTTAAAAAGAAACGAATGTGTTATAACTGTTAAAACCACCACGACTTATAATCCAATACAGTTCAAAACAACGTAAAATATGACTGTATTTTCTTTGCACATGAAAACATATACGACCCGTGTGAACTCTCTGGAGAACTAAACATAAAAATGTTTAGATGCTAACGCCAGTAATGTTGCCTGGTATAAAAACAAACTCAGTTAAACGTTAATGCATGCACTGAGGGTTCTTGCAAAATTGTTTATCTGTCTGAACCTCTCTCTCTATCTATATGTGAATTTGTTTTTCTATAGATGACTCAAGAGCGAGTAGAGATAGGTGCGTCGTTTATACAGAGACAAAGTTGTGTTTAATGAAGGGTCTGTACATAGCCTTATTATCCGTAGAACATTTCGAGGATGTTAAGAGTTATAACAGCATTCATTAATGAGCATTGACATCTGTAACCTGATTCGTTTTAACTCTCTGGTGATCATGAAACCCAAACAGTGCTAGGTGTTAACGAAAGTAAAGTTTTTTTGGAAACACAACAAACTCAGTTAAAACTTAATGCCTTTACAGCTATAACGTGACTCGTGTCAGCTCTCTCAGGACAATGATACCTAAAAATTATTAGGTATTATGAAAGTAATATTTTCTGGCACCACAACAAACTCAATTAGACGTTAACGCCTTCACAGCTGTAACCTGACTCGTGTTAGCTCTCTGAGAAACGGTATACCTGAGAAGTGTTGGGTGTTAACGAAAGTAATGTTTTCTGGCACCACAACAAACTCAAATAGACGTTAATGCCTTTACAGCTGTAACCTGATTCGTGTTAGCTCTCTGAGGAACGGTATACCTGAGAAGTGTTGGGTGTTAACGAAAGTAATGTTTTCTGGCACCACAACAAACTCAAATAGACGTTAATGCCTTTACAGCTGTAACCGGATTCGTGTTAGCTCTCTGAGGAACGGTATACCTGAGAAGTGTTGGGTGTTAACGAAAGTAATGTTTTCTGGCACCACAACAAACTCAAATAGACGTTAATGCCTTTACAGCTGTAACCTGACTCGTGTTAGCTCTCTGAGGAACGGTATACCTGAGAAGTGTTGGGTGTTTAACGAAAGTAATGTTTTCTGGCACCACAACAAACTCAAATAGACGTTAATGCCTTTACAGTTGTAACCTAATTCGTGTTAGCTCTCTGAGGAACGGTATACCTGAGAAGTGTTAGGTGTTAACGAAAGTAATGTTTTCTGGCACCACAACAAACTCAAATAGACGTTAATGCCTTTACAGCTGTAACCTGACTCGTGTTAGCTCTCTGAGGAACGGTATACCTGAGAAGTGTTGGGTGTTAACGAAAGTAATGTTTTCTGGCACCACAACAAACTCAAATAGACGTTAATGCCTTTACAGCTGTAACCTGATTCGTGTTAGCTCTCTGAGGAACGGTATACCTGAGAAGTGTTGGGTGTTAACGAAAGTAATGTTTTCTGGCACCACAACAAACTCAAATAGACGTTAATGCCTTTACAGCTGTAACCTGATTCGTGTTAGCTCTCTGAGGAACGGTATACCTGAGAAGTGTTGGGTGTTAACGAAAGTAATGTTTTCTGGCACCACAACAAACTCAAATAGACGTTAATGCCTTTACAGCTGTAACCGGATTCGTGTTAGCTCTCTGAGGAACGGTATACCTGAGAAGTGTTGGGTGTTAACGAAAGTAATGTTTTCTGGCACCACAACAAACTCAAATAGACGTTAATGCCTTTACAGCTGTAACCTGACTCGTGTTAGCTCTCTGAGGAACGGTATACCTGAGAAGTGTTGGGTGTTAACGAAAGTAATGTTTTCTGGCACCACAACAAACTCAAATAGACGTTAATGCCTTTACAGCTGTAACCTGATTCGTGTTAGCTCTCTGAGGAACGGTATACCTGAGAAGTGTTGGGTGTTAACGAAAGTAATGTTTTCTGGCACCACAACAAACTCAAATAGACGTTAATGCCTTTACAGCTGTAACCTGATTCGTGTTAGCTCTCTGAGGAACGGTATACCTGAGAAGTGTTGGGTGTTAACGAAAGTAATGTTTTCTGGCACCACAACAAACTCAAATAGACGTTAATGCCTTTACAGCTGTAACCTGATTCGTGTTAGCTCTCTGAGGAACGGTATTACCTGAGAAGTGTTGGGTGTTAACGAAAGTAATGTTTTCTGGCACCACAACAAACTCAAATAGACGTTAATGCCTTTACAGCTGTAACCTGATTCGAGTTAGCTCTCTGAGGAACGGTAATACCTGAGAAGTGTTGGGTGTTAACGAAAGTAATGTTTTCTGGCACCACAACAAACTCAAATAGACGTTAATGCCTTTACAGCTGTAACCTGATTCGTGTTAGCTCTCTGAGGAACGGTATACCTGAGAAGTGTTGGGTGTTAACGAAAGTAATGTTTTCTGGCACCACAACAAACTCAAATAGACGTTAATGCCTTTACAGCTGTAACCTGACTCGTGTTAGCTCTCTGAGGAACGGTATACCTGAGAAGTGTTGGGTGTTAACGAAAGTAATGATTTCTGGCACCACAACAAACTCAAATAGACGTTAATGCCTTTACAGCTGTAACCTGATTCGAGTTAGCTCTCTGAGGAACGGTATACATGAGAAGTGTTGGGTGTTAACGAAAGTAATGTTTTCTGGCACCACACAACAAACTCAAATAGACGTTAATGCCTTTACAGCTGTAACCTGATTCGTGTTAGCTCTCTGAGGAACGGTATACCTGAGAAGTGTTGGGTGTTAACGAAAGTAATGTTTTCTGGCACCACAACAAACTCAAATAGACGTTAATGCCTTTACAGCTGTAACCTGATTCGTGTTAGCTCTCTGAGGAACGGTATACCTGAGAAGTGTTGGGTGTTAACGAAAGTAATGTTTTCTGGCACCACAACAAACTCAAATAGACGTTAATGCCTTTACAGCTGTAACCTGACTCGTGTTAGCTCTCTGAGGAACGGTATACCTGAGAAGTGATGGGTGTTAACGAAAGTAATGTTTTCTGGCACCACAACAAACTCAAATAGACGTTAATGCCTTTACAACTGTAACCTGACTCGTGTTAGCTCTCTGAGGAACGGTATACCTGAGAAGTGTTGGGTGTTAACGAAAGTAATGTTTTCTGCCACCACAACAAACTCAAATAGATGTTAATGCCTTTACAGCTGTAACCTGATTCGTGTTAGCTCTCTGAGGAACGGTATACCTGAGAAGTGTTGGGTGTTAACGAAAGTAATGTTTTCTGGCACCACAACAAACTCAAATAGACGTTAATGCCTTTACAGCTGTAACCTGATTCGTGTTAGCTCTCTGAGGAACGGTATACCTGAGAAGTGTTGGGTGTTAACGAAAGTAATGTTTTCTGGCATCATACCAAACTCACTTAGACGTTTATGCCTTCCCAGCTGTAACCTGACTCGTGTCGGCTCTCTGGGGAACGTGATAAATAAAAAGTTTTAGGTTTTCACGCAAGTAATGTTTTACAGCAGGTAAACAATCATAGCAGGTGTGTGAATAAACAATGCTATACGGAAATATTGCATTATTAAATATAATATTTAAATTGAGAATGTTTAATCCAGAAATGTATGTGTTTACTTACAAGTATCAACCTTTGTTAACTACTGTATCATGTATGATAATGAAGTGTAATCATACAACGGTTGAAACAAATGTGTTCTACGTTTAAAGTTGCTAGTGTTAAGGTGCATTTCCTAAGTATAAGTATTTTGTATTATTCCACGAATATAAATTTAAAGTAATAATATATGTTGGTGTACTGTATATAAGGCGACTGATAATAAGAATAAACAATTTTTTCAGTATGTGGATAAAAGATAAATTAAATAAATTACTTATTTTTATATTATTTATGTATTTTATATATTTATTTTAAGTAGTTTTCTGACAATTTCCGAAGTACTATTATCCTTTTAAAACTCTAGTCGCTAATAACAAACTTTAAGTTTCGTTTTTCCAATCTTTTGGTATTAAAAATTCATTTAAAACTATGCGTATTTGAAGTTTAAGATGCGTAAGTTTATCTATGCGTAAGTTTAAGATCGATAAAGTCGAGAATCGAACTCGAGACGTATAATTTTGTTGCTATATTTAATTACTGAAATTATATAATGAATTTTACAAAAAATAAAGTTTTTATTTTAAATAAGGTTTTGGCGTCATATCAGAAACAGATCTCATATTAACTAACTAGGAACTGCGTATAAAATACAGATTCTTAAAATGTAGTGGATTGTTTTAAAACTAAGAATAATTTATACCGTTTAATGATTTTATTATTTTAAATATTATTATCTCCCCTGATTCACTATTATAGGGCAAAAAGATCAATTACCTGAGAATTTAAAAATCTATAATAAAAATGTAATTTGGAACTATCACAAATAAAATTATAAAATACCAAATAATATGAATATTAGAAATCCTGCCGATAAGGAATTATTTTCTAAATAGAATCAGAACCTGTATGTAATGAGTCGCTAACTCATAACTGAATAATGATAATACCAAGGCAGGCGTTCACCACACCAATTGTCGTGTAACAGGCTTAACTGACATTCGAAGCAAAATTTCTAATTTATCGTTCATGTCATTATATGCACGTCATTAAATAGACACACTGGCAATATTACTTTTAAAAAATTTTCACATCTCTCCAAAAGGAAATAGAAATTGTGTGAACCTGCTGAGTTACCGGCTTCAACGTCGATCAACAAAATTTTCAAGTTGGATATTTACAATCATAGAACTCATTCTTGTCTATGTATAATTTAGGCTTCGTGTAAAATCTAAAGTATTCAGATAAAATCTTTCTCGAGCTATCCTGCCACACGGTAAACTTACATTTTGTTTTTAACTAGGGTATTATATAAGTGACTAAAGAACAAAATTTACACACCAAGCCTTCATAAAAATGCTGTGTGTGTTTCATGATAGTTAAGCAACGTGTGTTAATATGTCACATGTTGAATTCTATTATTATTAAGTTTTCTGAGTTTGTTTACAAATTTATTTAATCCGCTATTTTCTTGTTGCAATCATCGTTACAGAAATGAAATTTATCCATCCCACGAGTAGGTAAAACTAAGAATATAAACGTTAACAGGCAATAATAAACAGTTACGTATTACAAATAACGACAGGCTCAGTGAAACGTATACATAACCTACCCCAGGGTAACACAGAAGGGTAGTGGTGTGCGGAATCACTGTGTAATGGACTGACCGAGAATGAAGTAGTGCTTCCAAATTTAGAACTCTCAGGATACAGTAGCATTTTAAGGATGAATGAAAAATCTTAACTACGAGTACCAATCATAATATAACTATATTGTACAATTATATACCATAATATTAATATCAATCACAATATAAACCCAATAACACACTTATATACCACAATATGCCTAAAAGTCACAATGTAAAACTTTAAAACACACATTTATATGCTACATTTTTATAATAACCACAATATAAGTTGTATGATTAAATTTTATGCCACAATATTACTAACAGACACCATAAAGTATTCCTAGTATTTACACACATTAGATGTCCAATTATTCGGGTAAAACATGCACGGTATTTGATTCTTTAACAGTATTCCTAGTATTTACACAGATTAGATGTCCAATTATTCGGGTAAAACATGCACGGTATTTGATTCTTTAACAGTATTCCTAGTATTTACACAGATTAGATGTCCAATTATTCGGGTGAAACATGCACGGTATCTGATTCTTTGACAGATTATAAGTTTTCACGCTGACGTTGCCAGCGACATTTGGTTCCTGCGACAAGTCGGAGACACCCGAATCATGGACCGAGGAATATGGATCTAATGTTAGTAAATGTCGTTGATCTTGCCTTCAGTGTGAGCTGATTCTCACTCCTAATGCTTCTAACATTTATAGTGAAGCATTTTTATTTAAAATCCATATATCGATTTAATAGTTATTTCGGGCCTGAGTAGAGCGTATACACGTTATATTATAATTATGTTGGAGTGTGTATTATACGATGAGTAGGAATACGCATCTGTAACTCCATCAATCAGGAGTGTGAATTCCTTGAGGTATTTTCTGAGTTTAGTACCTTTTTACGTTACACCCGATTATAGAAAATATAGGATTTGTGTACCTCTGTACAGTATATTAAGGGAATTAATATTTAAAGCAAAGCTTTAGGAGTACAATTTAGTGTCGAAGAATCTTTCGTGAGCCACTGTTAAGAATTTATAAAGTAGATCTCACAGGACCTACTATCATTCATCTTATAAATAAAATAATTATGTGTTACTAAGTGCTAATCTCCAGAACGGCAGGACATTGATATCAATGTGTTCGGGACATTATGTGAACAATGTGTGTTCCTCACATTGGTGAGTGCTGTGAACATGTTCCGTGACCATAAACAAACCGTTTCCACACTGCGCTGCGCTATAGTTTTGTATTGGCAGTAAACTCAGAACATTTGTAGATCTCAGTATGTGACCACATTGATGTGGTCTGTGACGATTTTACGTGACCACAAACAACCCACCTCGTTACTGCGCTGCACTGTAGTTTTAAATCGACAATAAACTCCGAGGAGTTGTCGATCTCAGTTAGGTAAACATATTGATGTAGTTTGTTTATCGCTTGTTTATTTACAAGGTACATAGATCGTATTCCTGAATCATTTTATTTACCGCAAAATTCAAGTTATTACTATCACACAGAAATTCTATTCTATAAATTAAAACCGGATTAACAATCATGAGATAGGTTCTTGAGATGAATTAAGTTTTATTTTAGATGCCTACAAGAAGCAATCACAGATTCGCTATTAATATTATATGGCGTGTCTCCCACCTCCGATTAACATTCTTATAAATGGAGATAGATTGATTTGCTTTGGGAAATGTTCATATGACCAAATGTGGAGTTTTTTTTTGTATGCAAATTTTTTAATACCCCTTCCCCAAATGTGGTATTTTGTGGGTTATTCAACATTTAAAATACGATCCCCTAGAAAGTGATACCTCTTTAAAATAGTATTACAGGTATAAATGAATGGCACAAACTGAAGGTATATCTATCTCTATATTAGGTGGCCAATTAGCCCATTAAAGTTTGAATTGTTTTTTAAAACATTTATTCACTAGTATTTTAAGAACTTATGACACCAAATCATAGAAAATGTTATAACAAGAACTAAAAAATATCAATAACCATGAATAAAATAGCATTTATTAGAGTTTGTTTTGTTTAAAAGAAATGCAGAAGGGGTGTACTGGGAATACCAATAGCTGGTTTTGCCATCACCTCTTAACTGTTACCAGTCAGTGTGTGAGACTCATTCAGTCCACTTTGACACAGTAACTGGTTTCCTAAGTTAATAAAGCCATAAATCCCTAAGGTAATTTTTAGAACAGACGTAGTTGCAGATAAATCCGTATTCTAGGTACATCCCCAGTAACTTTGAGAAATCTTCACCCTCAAGAAGAACTTGTTCACAATCACAGTAGAAATATAAATGTAGCTATGGAAGGAAAAGTTTATTGTGTGTGAATGTTATGTTTAGTTCATATTTCTCGTAGTTCTATACGTAGTGCAGCGTTTTGAATCGGACACTCTCACAATCTTGACTCTTTAACTCTGGATTCGTCTGAAGAGACCAAAATAGTTGGCAACGAAAAAGCTCAAAATTAACTCCATATAGAGGTTTTCCAATTGTATCAACTTGTGCACAAATGGGTGCACGACGAGTGTCATAATCCCTAGACAAATTAGAGTAAACGAGCCTTCTACACATAATTTTGCTATGGTGGAAAGTGTTGATTCAATGTAAAATTTGAGTTTAGCTACAGTTCCCCTTCATCTTAGTGCAGTTCTGGAATTCTGGATTCCATAAGTCAAGTCTGTGACTCAGAGCACACACTCACCATTCACAATTGAAAAGTAAAGAGGAAAATGAGAAGGAACAGTGGAGATTGGGTGTGGACATTATTCACACAACTTGGTATAAAATATAAATAAATGTGCTTGCTATGGGACGGCCTTTATAATATCTTGAGTAATCGTAATAGTAACACTCCATTTTGAATGAAACCACTCATAGCTTTAATGGGAACCCTCTTTCAACTTCATACAACTTAAGCTCTAACAGTCAGTGCAGATGAAGTGGTTATAATGACCATATTACACTATTATTGTAGTAATAAAGCGAGCAACATACTGCAGTGTCCACTGAATAGTTTGCTGAGAGGATTCAGTTTCGTTCCCAATAACGTCTTAAGAGCTCAATGTGTCTTTCGTCTAATGTTTTATGAATGGGTTGTTTTGTTAGAAAAGTGGTGATGATGCTCCTATTCTACTATGAATTAAATGTGTCTTCTTGAAATTGGCAATTCCAACTAATAAAATAATAGAAAACTAGTAAGATTTGATAGTGTTTTATGAAGCAAAAAAAATCACATTGATAAAACTATAATTGGAATAGAATGCAATATAATCATAACAATGCAGTATTTCTTATATATATTAGGCAACAATGCAATGGTGAGCTATGATTGTTACAGTTTACAATAATTTATTTAATTTATAAATAAAAATAATAAAACCTAAAGGTAAACACTGTTAATACACATATTATATTCTAGAATAAGTAAGGAAACCATTTATTAGGGAATAATAGCCCTATTCTGTTTAATTACCTTAATAAATCACACATATTAATAATATAAAATGCAAGTAAGGCACGATAGGTACTTTATAACACTGGTGTACACAAATCATAATTTATTATTCTATCACGCATAAAAATATTAGTCATAAATTTAATGTAAACATATATTCATAAATCATAAAACCGGGTGCATTATTTGTATTAATTAAAAAATGTACAAAGCATAGATAGGTACACAATGGAGAGATGTCACATTATGTGCAATTTTAGTTCAAACGAGCTAAAACAGCATTCATTGGTGAGCATTCACAACGTTTTAAACTCTTAGGTAATCTTGATACCTGAACAGTGATAGGTGTTAACGAAAGTAGTGTTTTCTGGCATCACAACAAACTCAGTTAGAAAATAATGCCTTTACAGCTGTAACGTGACTCGTGCCAGCTCTCTCGGGAAGATGATACCTAAAAAATAGTTTAGAATTAACGAAAGAAATGTTTTCTGGTATTACAAACAAACTCAGTTAGAACTTAATGTCTTTACAGGAATAACTTGACTCGTATCAGCTCTCTCGGAAAAAATTATACCTAACAACTGTTACGAATAACGAAAGTAAAGTTTTCTAGTATCACAACAAACTCAGTTAGAACTTAATGCCTTTACCGCTGTAATCTGACTAGTATTAGCTCTCTAAGGAACGGTATACATAAAAAGTGTTTTCCTGCACCAAATAAAACTCGTTAGAACCTAATGCCTTTACAGCTGTAACCTGACTTGTGTTAGCTCTCTATTGAACGCTATACCTGAGAAGTATTTGTTGTTAACAAAGTAATGTTTTCCTGCATCACAACAAACTCAAGTAGACATCGGAAGACGTTAATGCTATCACAGCTGTAACCTGACTCGTGTCAGCTCTCTCGGGAAAATGATACCTAAAAAGTGTTAGGTATTAACGATAGTAATGCTTTCTGGCAACACAACAAACTCAGTTAGAACTTAATGCCATTACATCTGTAACCTTACTCGTATTAGCTCACTATTTAACGCTAAACCTGAGAAGTATTTGTTGTTAACAAAGTAATGTTTTCCTGCATTACAACAAACTCAAGTAGACATCGCAAGACGTTAATGCTATCACAGCTGTAACCTGACTCGTGTCAGCTCTCTCGGGAACGGTATACATGATAAGTGTTGGGTGTTAACGAAAGTAATGTTTTCTGGCATCTTAACGAACTCACTTATACGTTAATGACTTCACAGCTGTAACCTGACTCGTGTCAGCTCTCTGGGGAACGCTATACCTGAGTGTTGGTTGTTAACGAAAGTAATGTTTTCTAGCATCATAACGAACTCAATTAGACGTAATGCCTTCTCAGCTGTAACCTGACTCGTATTAGATCTCTGAGGAATGCTATACCTGAGAAGTGTTGGGTGTTAACGAAAGTAATGTTTTCTGGCATCACAACAAACTCAAGCAGACATCAAAGGACGTTAATGCTATAACAGCTCCTACTTTAGTACCGTTGATTTCTTGTATAGTTAAATAATGTTCCTGTATCCGGGAAATTTATTTCAAAAAGCTAACTTTTATATGCATGTTATGCACATTTTACATTTGTCTTATTTCTCAAACCCAAAATTTATTGCACAAACTTAAAGAGTTAAAGAACAGCGTTTTGAGTGTCTGGCCATGATTCAAGGTCAATATATGCACCAAAAAAAGAAATAAAAATTATAATGTTGGGTAGCTTTTCATAATTTTGAAGTGAAGCATGAATATTTTAAGTACTTATGTTTCAGTCTTCATGCAAAATTTGAACAATAATCTACATATTTTCTAACTGCTTGCAACAAATATAAAATCTTTGGAGCAGAGCCCTAGCGCGAAAACGATCTTTTTAGAATCTTAATACGATGGAAGCGAATTCAAGGAAACTTGACACAGTGAATGTATACATTGATCACAACATTTGAGATCATGCAAATATGGGACGTTTGTAGATTAATCTTGTAAATCTATTTTATGATTATCCAGAATTGACATTAAACATGTTAGGGGCAGAGTCTAAAACGTGGACCTACTATATGAGGGGCGGACACCGGGTCCATAGTCACATCCTTGAGACCTACTGTCCGACTCTTTTAAGGGTCTCTTTGAAGAAGGGTTGACAAGGGATTGAACTTACGATGCAGTGGTTGCACAGGTGTATCGAGATGCAAACTATAGCTATGACAGAAAGTAAAAAAAATGTTTCTTATAGTACACAGCTGTTTCCCGCGCATTCGCACGCAATCTCTAGAATCGAACTCCGAATCTCGAAATAAAAATTTATCCAAATTCAATTTAAACCGTGTAAAACTCATATGATTTAGGAGATTGAAACAATCCTGAAGAAAATGTGTAAAGATATAATAAAGCCAACCCACTCACCATGGCTCCCTAGGAGTTTGTAGAACCTGTACTCGTGGTGAAGCTGGGGTGCTTTCGACTTCATAGATTCCTGTAACAATGGCGGTCTTGTTACAGCGGCAACACATTTGTACACATCAAGAAACACACACATATACCCACACAATAATCAAGGTAATCAATGTCCTTTTTACCAATAACTCATAGTAGAGTACTTCTTAAGGCCTGTAGTCGTGGCAGAAGAACTATTACGTAAAAGCTCAGTTGAAATTTAAAGCTCAGTCCTCAGATATTTAACATTTTAGATTTTGTTAACCTTTTTATAGGCAACTATCACTTCATCTTATAACTAATTAAGAATTAAAAGTGTTTACACTGTAGATACGTACACACACGCAAGCAATTTGTAGGAGAAAACTAAATGGTACAAATTGGTTACTGGAGCAGTTTACTACACTATATTAAAATTATAATATAATTTATTCAGTGAGAAATTTACATAAACTATTCTTTTCAATTATACGAAATCAATCACTTGTGCATTAATGAAACAAACATTGTAAATAATAATATGACTACAATTATATTTCAATAGGTTACAGTTAAAATTATAAGAAAACACTTCTAAAAGCACACAAAGCAACAGACAAGACATGGTGTTTGCTTACAACCAACAAACGGAGCCGTAAATAGTTGGCAAGATGAGTTACAATAGAGGTATGCCCGGTTTGTGGGTTCGGACACACAAGCAGTGGTGAAATTTTGCCTTTTACTTTGATGAGGTGCAATTGTTTCCCATGGCCATTACAGAGTTGTAGGACAAACAGCATTCTACAATTGACAACATATTAGCCGTTATACTATCAGATTGCCCTGATGTACAGCTTTACCATTGCGGCAGTAATTCATGAATATTTAAGGAGATTTTTCACAAATTAAGTAACAGGGTTGACATTGCACTTTTTACCTTGAAAGGTAGGTTTTGGATTTCTGTCTTCTTGAGATAGAGAGCTATTGAAATTCTCAGGTATTGTCCTAAGATCTGTTCACTTAATCTTGTTAAGATTGATTAAGTGTAATCTTGTTGTACAATTATATAGATTGGTTATGTCTTCCTGGATTAGTTAGAAAATTAAATGATAAATAATAAACTTCTTAACTAACCACAAATCTAGTATCAAATTTATGTTTCGTTACGTAAATAAACTTTAATTTAGAGGTCAATGGAGGCCTTAGTGATAAGAACAGTATAAAAGCATCAATAGGAAAATTTGCATGTTCGTTTTTTTATGCAAATAGTTTATTTCAGTAATGTCAATGTATCCTGTTATAATACATATTATTTCATTACCAAATGTTTATGAGAATAAATGTTCATGGATCTATTATTAAGTAAAGCCTTAATAGCCTTCATCGTATGATTGTCTTTCCCAAGAGCATACCATACATTAATTGAAAAATTGCAAAAGTGTAAGCATGAGGTGTGGTTATGTATAATGCACAGTAGATTGGAAAGCTCATAGAACAATACTGACATAACAAAATTATGTATTTCTAGGTATCAGAAACTTAAAACTATATTCCAATCCTATAGAGAAGACAAGCAAATGGAAGAGGATTGCTCGTTTTTATGTTAAAATTCTCCTTAAACCTTTGTGTAATCAAATGCAACAAGAGAAGTTTGACTTCAAAACTGAACGGAACCAGAATAAAGAATGCAACAGGCTAGGAAAGTTGTCAAACTCTTGGCTCTATTTGTCATGTCGCATCTGTCAGGGGTTGTGCAAGTCCGCTATTAATTACCGTGACTTTGATTCTAGCTCCCTTTGTACCATGATTCTGAACAATTAAAATCGTTTAACTTTCCATCACCTGACTTACATTTTGATTTCAGTTTTTCTTCTATTAGAAAATCTATACATTTAAAAAGCCAGTAATTGAGACGATCATTAGTTCCAAAAGAACAATATTAAGTCAGAAAACAATTTTAGTTCTTAATTATTTACCATAAACTGTAACAAGATGTCCAGCTAAGTATAGTTAAGACCGTATCCTACGATTTCCTTTTCAATTGTTAACTAATAAATGGACTTTAATAAACTGAGTGTTATAGTAAACAATTACCTTGATATTGTTTATTGAAAATAAAATTACATATAGAAAACTTAAGAGCAGTTGAATTTATATAACAACCTACAAAAAATAGTACGGGATTAAAACTGTTGTGGATTTAGAAATGTTCTAAAGAGATCAAAACCAAGACAGCTGTTATAACAACTGGCTATTAAGAGCAACAGATTCGTTCGAAGAACAGTTCTCGGAAATCTACTTTGGTTACAATCGTCTACTATCGACCTCTGTAATCTATTTTTCAGTTTTAAATATTTCCAGGGACATAGTCGTTTGTTTTGTTGTCCTGATGAAGAAAATATGCACATACGTAGGACCTATTACGGCCAACGGGAAGTAATAACTACTTCCTATGTACTTTCGGTATAAGGAGGAAATCCTTATTAAGATTATGCAACATTCCAAAATAATCGTTATGAAACTTTTGCGTTACACTTGTTTTTTGGACTGTAGCCAGGGAAAGAATGGATCTTTATGGCATTCTAGTGTTCATTTCTCTGTATTTCCCAAAAGCCACTGTTACAATGCCATATCACAATAGTCAATAGTCATTTTTTTATTGCGGAGAAAAAATACATTTGTATAGCAAACGTCAAATATTTTAACATTTGGAAATACATACCACATCGAATTCTCATTAAGACATACATTTTATCACTCATTCCACGTTCATCCATCACCAATAATTCCCACTTCATTCGAGAGTCAGTCTTGTTATTGTGTGGTCTCCCAGTTATATTCCAGAAACTCTTTCATAAACTGCATTTAACGCTAAACAGCGTTTTAAAACGAGTTTTTTAACGCCTTGAGCGTAGAGGCTTTTCTTAATTCATTAGGCAATCTGTTAATAAAATGAACCCCTGCCTGTGAAGGCAAGCATTCATAAACCACCGTCCTGTTTCTCCCAGTTCGGTAGTTGTCTCTGCCTCTAGTCCCGTACGAATGAATGTCTCGGCCCGTAGTCAAGGCACATTTAGATATACAATACAACGTTGTTTCTAAAATGTAGAGGCTAGGCAGAGTTAACAGTTGCAACCTTTTGAAAGTTGACCTGCACGACTCTTCAATTTTGCAATGGTGCGGATCGCTGACTTCTGTAACTTAAAACACTCTTGAAAATTGGTTACTTGGACAGGCACGCCACAGTACTAATCAGTAAGTGAGGTGTGGATAAATCAAGCCATAATACGCCGTTATCAGAACTTGACTTGGGCAGTATTTGGCTAGAGACCTCAGAACATAAATGCCTGAGGCTAATTTTGAGCAAACGTGATCGATGTGAACATTCCATGTCAAACCTTGATGAAGGTAAATTCCAAGGAATTTTGAGAAATAGACTTCTTCTAGTATCCGCTAACATAACGCTAGGTCCATAATCAAAGTCTACTGAGTTTAAATGAAAATTTAGAACGTTAAATTTAGATGAATTTGTATTAAGAGTGAGGCTATGAAAATTTTGGACAAAATTGTTCATTCCGAAAAATGCGATTTGTTCCAAATCTGATTTCGAAGATTCTTTGAAACAAAGAGTTGTATCATCAGCATACTGCACAATTTTCCTGTGTGGCTGTGATGATTTTATGTCATTAACATAAAGCAGTAAGAGAATTGGACTGAGAATGGATCCTTGAGAGGCTCCATAACTCATATTCATAGAATTTGAATTATGATTAGAAATTTGGACAACTTGAGTTCTATGACTTAGGAATGAAGTAAGCCATGTGAGAGGCACGCCTCGAATGCCATGCGATTCCAGTCTGTCAAGCAGTGTAATACGGTCAAGACAATCGAAAGCTTTAGATAAATCGAGAAACACACTTAAAGTGTGATTTCGACTTTCCAATCCCTCTACAATCATATCGACAAGACCCACAATTGTATCTATTGTCGATTTGCCCTTGCTGAAGTCTAGTTGGTCATTTTAGAGATGATTGTGTTTGTTCAAAAATTGAAGCATTAGCACTAAAAACAACTTTTTCTAATATTTTGCCTAAAATAGGCAAAAAATAGACAGGCCAATAGTTATTCATGAGTGTAGGGTCGTGTTTTTTAAAGATAGGGGTTACTTTTGACATCTTCAGGAGTGAGGGAAAAACTCCCAATTAAAATTAGGAATTTATCAAGGCGGTCAGAGTTCTCACAATATGCTTCGAAAATTGTTTTATTTGCCACATTGAGTTTGACTTAAGATCAGTCCATTTTTTGGCTGGGAGCTGCTGAATAATACTGACGAGCTCTTTCTCACAGTGCCAAGGCCATAGAGGCTGATGAAATTTGTCTTCTTGTGGAGTTTGCTACAGGAGCCGATGGCCGAGGGCCTTGGATACAAGCCACAGTTGAAAAAAACTTGTTAAACTCGTTGGCCACCTCAGAATCTGATCATCCACAAGCCGATCCTTAATTTTAATCTGGGCTATTTTTGAAGGATTTGATTTATTGTTAATGATGCCCCGAATAGTTTTATAAACGTTTTTTGAAGATATAATCGCTTTTAAAAACATCAAATGCTTTGACAACGTCAAGGAAGCACACCGGTTTAAAGTAAATAATGCGAAAACATTCATAACTTTGTCCATTATAGTTGGACATAGCAGTGTTTAAATAATATTTAAAATGCATTGGATATTTAAATGTTACGCGCGATCTGGAGTAACATTTTGATATTAAATTTTTTATTTACTATCTGATTTACACTACTTATTAAGCACTGTTTACTTAATATTTGATAAAATTCATATGTAAACCAATTTGTAAACATAAAACTGAAGGTGTGAACAGCTTTTTAGTTCCAGTTTAATTTGTATTATGAAAAGTAAAAATTACAATTTTTCTAAATTCTAAAATATTTCAGGTAACTTCTCTTATATTTACCTTCATAAAAACCTTCATTAAACATTTTACAAAAAGAAATAACCGAATTGGTTCAGACATTCTCAATAGTTGCGCTTACCAACATATTTTGCGATTCATTTTTATTTATAAAATTACTGTGGGGTGGGGCTACCGTTTGTAAGTGATATGAACTGGTTGTACTGGCTTCGATATCTATTTTAGGCCCTTACCAATACTATTAAAACATCAGTATTTACGCCCTTAATTCCAATATTATTACAACTAATGGGGGATGTCTCATTGTTAATATACAGTTAATAGGCATAAAAACCTTTTTATTTCTTATGAATACATTTATTGGTTATTCAGAAAAAGTGCTAATCCTTTATTTGACCTAATCGTTACATCTTAAAAAATGTTTATGTCAGAATAAAAAGTAAAAGGTATTTGGACGCGTATTAATGTTACATTTAAATTGACGTAGATTGTTTATGTTGTTGGATTACCATGGTTTTGTAAATATTTCCTGATAAAATATAATGATTAGCCAATTTCTTCAATAATGTAAACTAATAACATAATTTAGCTTCTGAAAAATGTTTGGTTTAATGATATATCACATTGACTTGCATATATTTTACAAACGATTGATCAAAGATCTTGTAATCTTACTTTACTCTACTGTAAAAATATCCATTCACAATTTATACGCTAAAAAGAAGAATTTGGTACATTTGACAAATAACGCAAACAAATTATTAATACTAGTTGACTAGGTTAGGAATATTAATATTACAGCATAACATTATTGAGTACTTATACAGAATTATTCATTTGTAATGTATAAGACGTTATTCCTCATAGATTTCGAAGTTTGAAGTTCACTTAAGTAATCATAATTAATTCCTATTCCATTTCATGTATGATAGAAAATTTAGTTAAAATTTACTAATTGACAGAATTTACCACTATTCGTATAACATACGCTATCTGAGCTCACTAAAAGCATCACTAGAGTGAAGAGTTTACAGGTAAATGTTGGAAATTAATGTCCGTAGTCCACCGGTATAAACGTGAATTTACTGACCCAAAATGTAAAAACGTGACGTCAGCCACCATCATCAAAATTAGACGTGGACCTTCAGCCCTACAATTTGTGTATTTTCACTGGTTAATTATGTGTTATTTATTAAAAGTAGTTATAAGATACTATTAAATTAATAAAATTATGAATACGTTGTAGTTAAGCTTCTGTACTGGTCCCTATGTTTAAATAAATGATAAGCCTCATTTCATTTCATTTCAAGCTTCCAGGCAGCAGTGCAGCTAGTTCAGTTCCTCTCCACCAGGTTAGTGGCTGAGTTAGTTTGGATTGACACCAGTAGGTGCGCTGTTGTTGTTTACTCTTCTTTGGTAATACACAAATGTTGCTATTTGAAATAAAATAAACAACATTTAAAACATTTTTTAGAAGAATAATAAATTTAATACTGTGTTCCTTATAACTGTATTTAGTTTGTCGTTCATTATGCATACAAAAAGAACAAAACTCTTTCATTATTTCAAATTGTTCTCGCTCGCAGATTTAATTTTTTTAAAGTTGTATACACCGAAGGAGGGGACATAGTGATGGGATAACCGAATGGATTTTATAACCGTCTAACCAGTCAGTTATATTTCCCGATAATCGGTTATTTTAGTGGAATGAATTACTTTTCTAATTCATACCACATTTTAGTACACAATTTCAGAGTTTTTTTACAGATAACAATTACACCTAAACAAGTAGCCTAATGCTCTGCTTAACTTACTCTCAATATAACGCATTTCATTTTTGTATTTAAACAAAACACTATTATTCACAAAACACCTTAACCATGACACCTACACAATTATTTTATTTATGTCTTATAAAAAAGTCATGCATTTGATGTTTGATAAAAGAAGATATTCTATTGGAGATAAGTAGGTAATGTTTGCTATATTGCATAAATAAATAAAAATTAAAAATTGTCTTCAATTATTGCTTTTGAGATTTATTTCATGAATTTTACTTTTTGCAAATCAATTTACAGCTAAAAGTACATTACAAGAAAACTAAATTGGTAAGTTATAAAGAAATTCTTAATATAATATACAAGTTGATGTAATAAAAAGTTATTAAATAATATAAAAAAATAAGTAAGTTATAAGTTTCATTATTTATGTTAAAACATAATAAAATCGATTAATGTATCATTATTGAAATAAAAATTACTTAGGACCAAGATGAAACAATAGTTGGATTATAAAACAAATATACAGAAAAATTGACAATTGAAATAATTCTGGAATGTACCAAAACACAGTGCGTTATGTTTTACATCTTATAATATTTTATATAGAACCATACACGAACGAAACGCTTAACGAAAAAATCATTTGGTATTTACATCAAGTAACAATGACTAATTAAAAAAATTATAATTGATTTTAATTACGAATAACCAAAGTTAACCGAAGGTAATCGCTAAAGTACGATATTTGAGTAATGAAAATAACTTATTATAATAAACGAGCAATTCATGTATAGACTGTCTGCACAATCAGTTAACTTATAGAAATTAGTAGGTAGAAAAATTTATCTAAAGAATAATTTAAAATAACCGATCAGAATCAACGACTAATTTAAATATAGACTGTCTTCACAATCAGTTAACTTATAGAGAAATTAGTCGGTAGAAAAACTAGTCTTAAGACTAATTTAAAATAACCGATCAGAATCACCGACAAATTCAAGTATAGACTAAGTCTGCACAATCAGTTAACTTATAGAAAAATTAGTCGGTAGAAAAACTAGTCTTAAGACTAATTTAGCTGGATGCAGGAAAAATAACCGACTAATCGGTTAAATTAAAATAACCGAACTAACCAGTTATTTTCATTCAGTTATCCCCACCACTACCTCTGCATCAGTCAGCAGATAGAAATTCCTTGACCTAATTTTGGAAAGCTGTAGTCAGTCGTTCTTACTTGAATGCTGAGATAAAGCTTATACTCGAATTGTAACGTACACGCCCAATATAGCGTCCATTGCTGCCCACCAGGTTACTGACTCAGTAAGTTAAGATTAGGACAGGTAGGTGCTCTGTTGTTCTCTTTTCTACAGTTATCAATAAATATTGCTATTTTAGATATAAAATAAAAATATTTATACATTTTTTGAACACAATACTGTTTAAAAACTGTTATTTATAAAAGTGTTTTATTTCTAGTTCAATATAAATAGAAAAAGGATATTACATTAATTAAAAACCCTCCCGCCCTTGGATCTACGTGTAGCATTTTTATAATAGTCAAATGTGTTGAGTTTCTATGGTAGAGGTATCTAACTTGTTAATCTAATGTTGGGAGCTGTAGTCAGTCATTCTTAGCTTAATGCTGAGAAACAAATTATATTAAAATTGTGGAACACAAGATATACATGCCCAATTTGACTTAAAGATGGTCTTAACGAGAACAAAGCATAATGTTTTGTACCACCCGGTCAAGAATAAAAGTAACAGTAATTTATTTTAGAACTATTTTCGTGTAATGTTATACTCACAAACAGAACTTCTGCAACTATTATTCGTTGTCATAGACATGAAAACTGGAAGTTATTGTTTGTAAATTATATGCTTATCATATCTAAACGATAAAAAAGAGTTTTTTTAAATATCCTTATGTACAAAAGTTTTAAATAAAATTAATGATAACTATGAATATAAGTAAACACAAAATATTCTATGAACAATCTGTAATTTTTCACCATATTAACGCAAATATTATCATCTATAGGACCTCAAACTGAATTTATTACCGTTCACCACGGCTTGTCACATCGCAAACTGTGTCAGGCCCCTTCCCCCCAAATTATGAAGAGCGTGACCCTGTAGCAGACTTTTGACATAGCTAACTGAAGACACACAGTGTTAGTTGTCACCTTCGAGGAGTGTAACACTATTACGTAAGAACAGTAGCCTACAACACCCATTGTTTACAGTTAGGCCGGCAGGTGTCATATAATCCACTAGAATGTCAGGTAAACAGTGTGTTTTAAAATATATATACAATTTCTGTCTAGTCATTAGGACCATCAACTAAATTATTTGCAGGTAAGGTCGGGGATACATTAAGAATACGATCCCGTCCCAGGGTTTACTTGTTGTAACTTTATAAAGAAAAATTATATATCGTCAGTTACATTCTCTCTATTTGGTTGTTGTGTATATTTCTTTTTAACTGATTTTGGAAGCTGTAGTCAGTCATTCTTACTAGATTGCTGACATACGGCTCATCATTATAATGACCGAACGAGTGACCGAATAGAGAAATAAAAAGAAATATCGTACATATATAGCTTTAAGTATATTGTTTAAGGATCCAAGACATAAATATATCTATGAAAACTGTGTTTACTTTAACTGTCGTAATTGTCAGATACGCTTATAAATATTTTTTAATGCTTTTACACTATGAAAAATGTACTTAATTCATTGATTTATAAATATTTGATATAATATAAGTTAGGGCATCAGTATAATAACCAATAAAACTTGAATGATCGATGATACCTAATCATTGATATTCATGAGTACTGAATCCTCGCTACAACTACTTAAACCAAATTCCATTATATTTTAATTACGTTGTATAACAAACTACAGTATAAAAAGTAATAATCTTATGGTAAATAAAAAACAATCTATGATATGTGTATTTATAAAAAATACGAAAAAATCAGTACTTCACTTTTTACTATTTTTAAAATGAAACGTGTCTGACACAATAACCTGTGCATAAACCATTGCACTTGCTGCCATTACACATCTGCAGTATTAGTGTCGGTAACAGGTAATTCAGTAGTAACCTATTACCGAAAAACTGTTGTTTCAATAACAGCTGGGCTAAATGATTTATTCTCATACGAGTGTTTTTGTTTTAAGTTACTCGGTAACCAGTAACAGCCCAGACCATTTTGTGCAAGCAATGAGGCATTATTTAGCAATGGGTATATTACTGTATTATGCGACATAACTAGGTTTAGTTAGGTTATCGTAAATATGTTACAAGTAGTACCATAGTTACAAAGTGACGCCCCACCGAAGTCCGCAGTGATGACCAGGAACATTTCCGATCGGTACTTTCCCGAACCCAGATCACTTCCCAGATCATTCAACTTCTCCGACGTCAAATCACGTTGCCCACCGATCTACTGGCGAAAAAGGAAAAACATCCCTCGGGATAGTACGTAAATTCATGCACAGATCACGTGAATACTTGTTAAGGTTATCTTTAATTTTCTATGTATGTAATAATAAACATGAATAGCATAATAACAAATAGTAGATGAGTACTTCGCAGTACCTAATAAATGTGTTCTGTATAAGCATTAAAAATATGTATAAAAATATCTGATAACTTACAGGTAATGAAGAAACAGTTTTAATGGATAAAAACCATGTCCTACACCACTTAATTCATATTATTTATGTGAATTATTTGTATTATTTCAATTATTTTTAAGCACTAGAGCAGCCACAGTTTCATTCATATTTTCTGAGACAAATTTACCTAGAAATAGGTAATTTAACATGGTCGAGGTAGGCGCTGACAGATCCCCTTAATTCTCGTGAAACATATCAATAACAGTAGTAAGTATCAATTCTCTGATATTGTATGAGGTTAGGAGCCTTAGGCAATTTTTAAAGCTACATCATATGAAGAATGTTGATTAGTATTACTCATTACACTGATATTTCTTGTTTGATTTTTCAGAGTCTGAAATTATTTTTAAATAAAGATTTTCGGTTTATCCTTAAGGCCATTCTTTTTCCAGATATCGTAACTCTTTCATTGGTTTCATTGATTCAGCGAACAGTACTTCACCACATACAATATACTGTGGCTTATTTCAAAGGGATCTATACTCGAACTTCAAAAAATACTCTTTGTATTTTCCATTTTTGCTAGTTTTATTTGTTTCTTTACTCGGGAAAATACTTCTTTCTAAGAATGTATTCATTACAACGTTGAACTAACACCAAACAGCAAAATAAACACGCGAAGAGAGTGAAACTTACAGGTTAGATCGGGAAGACAGAAGGCCACATCACCGGCACCCTTAGTTATAGACTCATAACGTAGCTATAGTGATAAGGGTTGATTGAATGTGAATGTTTGGGTTTAGCACCAGTTTTCATTTGTCTTAGTGCAGCATCTTTTGTTCGTCTGAAGAGATCCTACAAATACGTTGACGAAGAAACTTAAAATAAACTCTTTTCGACATCAGAGTCAAATAGTATATGAAAGATATTGTAATCTAGTTGACGAGATACTCTCATTGTGTTATAAGTGATAATTTTTTCCAATTATTTTGCGAGGGTGTTACGTAAAAAGTAAACTTCATTATTTTACAAAATACTATACGAGGCCAATTTATTCAGTGGTAGTGATCGCCTCGCCACTGCCCCCTGGATCATACTTTCAAAGAGGTTCTCTAAAAACCACTCGTTTAGCTATTCTAAACTACAATGTCCATATGAGCCGTATCTCAGCATTCAGGTAAGAATGACTGAGTACAGCCTTCAAAATATACAGGATAGAACAAATAACTATGTGCCAACCAAGAAGACAAACTGGAAGGCAGTCATTTTATTATAATCACACTACAAATAAAGCTAGGGACGAGAATGGTTTTAAATATGTTTACAGAATTTTCCTTTTTTTATTCATAATGAATCTGAGTTCAAATATTTCGTTACATCTTTAATTTTAAAACGTATTTTAATGCTAAAAATTTATGAACCTTGGTTTTTTTTATTTTAAATGCCAATAAGTGTTTTGTGTTGAGGAAGAGAGAACAACAACAGCTCACCTACTGGTCTCAGTCTACACTAACTCAGTCAGCAACCTGGTGGACAGGAACTGAACTAGACAATACTGTAAGCGTGTTGGCCATTGGCAGACTTTATTCTGTAATTAAGAATAATACTAGGACTATTATACCATTACTAATTCATCCGTCACTGTCAAGTTTCAATACAAGAGCAATATTATCGAAACCGTTATATTTTCTTACATGATTTATACCATAGGACTCGCTCACATTACAATGGCGTAGTCACACAGAAATTTTTGAGGTTGATTGAATTTACCATTTCATACAAACTTTTAAGATTTGTGTTGTTAACTTACTAATTGAAAATGTTTCTTAGAAAATCTAAATTGATAAAAGCAACTCATAAAATGCTTTAAAATGATATTTCGAACTGGAATGTAGCCTACAGTTGGTCTTATTGAGACCTCTCGTATATTCAGTTTATTGTTATTAATATCAGTCTTGATCACATAACTATTACTTGTAGACTGTTAGATATAATTCGATAGTTGTCATGTATTACAGAGAATGTTAATAGTCAGACACAATCTTAAAGGCAGTAAGATTCGTTTCATAGAATCTTTTTATGTTTAGCATATGACGCGAAATCCACTATACTTTTGTGTTATCTTATATTCATTATGAATTTCGAACCGTACAAAATTAGTTTGCTTCTATATTTTTAAATGGTTAGTATAGTAGCGGGAATTACGGATGTTTAGTTCTCTGTGGTTGTGGTTCTAAAATCCCCACTTGACAACCAGTAATGTACGACTATCTTTTCTCGCTTAAACTCAAAATATTGACTCCCTAACTCTGGATTCGTTTGAAGAGACCAAAAATAGTTGGCATCGAAGAAGATCAAAGTTAACTCATTATATCGTTTACACATTATACACACCTAAAGTACACCCTATAGTGTAATCTCGGTGAAGAGGTGTTTACAATTATATCAACAGGTGCACAATTGAGTGTACGAAGAGTGTCATATTTCCTAGGCAAATTAGAGTAAACGAGCCTTCTACACATAATGTTGCTATGATGGAAAGAGTTCATTCAATGTAAATATTGAGTTTAGCTACACTTCCCCTTCATCTTAGTACAGCGTCTGGAAAGAATTCCAGAAGGATTCCATAAGTAAATTCTGTGACTCAGAGCACACACTCAATATTAACCATTGTAAGGTAGACAGGTGAATGATAAAATTACAGTAGAGCTTGAATGAGGACATGATAGACACTACTTGGTATAAAATATAAATAAATGTGCGCTATAGGACGGCCTCTATAGTATCTTGAGTAATCGTAATAGTAACACTCCTTTTTGAATGAAACCACTCATAGATGTTCTGTATAGTCTAGGTTTTACTACATCAGCTTTAATGTGAACCCTCTTTCAACTTAAGCTCTAGTAGTCTGCAGATGAAGATGTAATGACCATATTACGCTATTAATCTAGTAATAAAGTGGGCAACATTGTGTCCACTCAATTGTTTGCTGAGGGGATTCAGTTCGTTCCCAATAACGTCTTCAGAGCTTAATGTGTCTTGCGTCTAATGCTTTATGGATGAGTTGTTTTGTTGGTAAAGTGGTGATGATCCTCCTATTCTACTTTTTATTAAATGGGTTTTCTTGAAATTGGCAATTCCAACTAATAAAAATAATAAAAAAAATAATAGTAATTTGAGAGTGTTTTATAAAGCAAAAATAAAAAATCACAGTAATAAAACTAGAACTGTAGAACATAACACAGCTATGGTGGAAAAGGTTAATTCAATGTGAATGTTGGAATTAGCTCCAGTTCACCTTCCAGTTAGAGCAGCGCCAGGAAGCCTGGACTCCAGGAGTCCAGACTGTGACAGCATCAGATCATAGGTAAAGGTGGACTGGAGAAATACTCAACAATTACATCAAAACGTTTTTTGCTATTTACTACTACATATGATGAAAAACACCCATATATTAATATAAAACAATATACAGTGTTAGTTGATTCTGAAAATTGTTTTATTAAAGTAAAAATATAAACGAAGACAGAAATTTATACACTAACCAATTGAAAATGATCGTTACTGCCAGATATCGGAAACAAGCAGACGGCCGGATATCAGATATCCCGATGAATCGGTGATGCCGGGATCGGATATGAGAAGTTATACTCCAGTTCTGACAAATGTTAACGTAAAATTGTTATTGGAATAAATGTATTATTTTTCCTTTCATTCACTTAAAAAATGATTTTATTATTATAGTTTAAAGAAAACTAATTTTATAATCAAAGATTAAGCGTGGAATATAGAGGAAAATTTAAATGGAAAAAAATTGAATGCAAAAAATTTCTGTAATTGTAGGCGTAATTTTAATAACATAGGTTTGGTATAATTAAAGATTCAGTAAACTTTCTCAAGGATCTCATTTGCAGTTTTCCCGTCTTGAGTGACTAAATGGGGACAGCAAGAATATATTGTATTGTTCATTCAGCGCTGGATAGCTTTCTTGTTATCTACAGTTTAGAACATCCGATCCAGCCCTCACTTCCTCCCAATTATTCTATTGTGGTTTACCATACTCAGCACTGGATAGCTTTGTAGTTATCTAGAGTTAAAAACATTCAATCTAGCTCTCACTTCCTCCCTATTATTCTATTGTGGTTTACCATACTCAGCGCTGGATAGCTTTGTAGTTATCCAGAGTTAACAACTTCCAAACTAGCCCTCACTTCCTCCCTATTATTCTATTGTGGTTTACCGTACTCAGCGCTGGATAGATTTGTAGTTATCCAGAGTTAACAACTTCCAAACTAGCCCTCACTTCCTCCCTATTATTCTATTGTGGTTTACCGTACTCAGCGCTGGATAGCTTTGTAGTTATCCAGAGTTAACAACTTCCAATCCAACCCTCACTTTCTCCCTATTATTCTATTGTGGTTTACCATACTCGACGCTGGATAGCTTTGTAGTTATCCAGAGTTAACAACTTCAAATCTAGCCCTCACTTCCTCCCTGTTATTCTATTGTGGTTTACCATACTCAGCGCTGGATAGCTTTGTAGTTATCCAGAGTTAACAACTTCCAATCTAGCCCTCACTTTCTCCCTATTATTCTATTGTGGTTTACCATACTCAGCGCTGGATAACTTTGTAGTTATCCAGAGTTAACAACTTCCAATCTAGCCCTTACTTCCTCCCAATTATTCTAGTGTGGTTATCATATTCAGCGCTGGATAGCTTTGTAGTTATCTAGAGTTAACAACTTCCAATCTAGCCCTTTCTTCCTCCTAACTCTTCTTGAGTGGTTTATTACACTCAATGGAATTAGCATTTTAGCATTGGTACTGTGAAAACACAGTCAACATGTGGAACCTCCCAATTTATATATAAACTTACTGACAGGAATTATAATTTTAATGTAGTTTAGGTATGGAATACCAAAATCTACAGTAATTTAGCATTTTTGTATGCCAATCACCTCGACTGCTTGTTTTTTATTATAAAAGTTCGCATTTACAAAAATTTTACTGTAGTAATTTAATTATTTAAATTTTTTTGTTATAGTAGTGATTAAAGTAGACTATTTCAATTAATTTGGATTGCATTGAATAAATAATGTATTGTTGATGTTCGTATTGGACAGCACCGTTCTAACGAAAGATGGTTTTTTTTCAATAAATGTACTGAGTCTAGTTAAAACTTAATTTTGGCATGTTTATTGTTGTAGGCAGCTGTTCTGCTCAGGACCGATATTGTGACTTATCCTACACAGTTTACGATCTAACTTGCTCTGTTTACGATGAATCCAGTTTAACTGCTTGTGTTGTCACCTTTACCAGTTCCTAGCTTCTAGATGTGTTGACTACACTACAAATCGTAAAGGAAATAATTAGAGTTGTGTATAATGGGAATAGCACACTACTTTAAAAAGAGTGAATACGATGATATGTTATGATTGCAGAATTAATATTCGTCGTCATTGTTATAGTTAAAACACCCAATTTGCAATTAGGATGTGAAATGTTGTACGAATCTATGCTTTAGATTTATTAACCTAATTACACGACACACCTTTAATGACTTGGTTAGGTGTGGACTATTGTGCTTAGGACGTTTTATGGGAAGATAGCTTCAAAAACTCTGAACTTCAAATCATAAGGCAGCTCTTGACAACATAACCTGTGATTTTGAGACCTTATTTTATTGGAAGCTCATCTATCAAATATTCACACACACATAAGTCTCAGTGAATACCGTTCAAAGTTCGATCCAACAACCAGGCCTAGGAACTACTTTTGACTGGACATCACTTCACTAGCAAATTCTATTTACGGGTCTTGTGTTAATATTATTAATATTACTATTATTATTATTATATTATTAAATTATAATTATATAATAATAATAATAATTACTAACGTTAATACCTTATAGTGATAATGTGTCTGTATTTTCTTTAGCCTTACTGCTATGGAGGATATGGATGGATCGAAAATCCTAGATCTCCAGGAGAGAAGTTTTTTTTAATCACGGCTGGTTACATGGACTTTAGTAATCTGGAGCTCTGTGACCAAAACAATTAAAAATATCCCTTATCTTAAATTTTCTTAATCTTAAATGAAGTGGCAACATTTGTTGTTTACCAACTATCTGGAGACTTCAGAAGTCCTGTCTGGAGACATGCTGGGCTCGACAATCAAATCCTCAACAATGTATTGATCAAACGTTATTTGAAATTTGGTATGTAGGTAACTAAATTTCAAATAACGTATTGAAACTAAATAAAAAGAAACTATAAAAAAGTCAATATATTTTAAAGTTCGATTGGTTTTATATTAAACCTTAATTGGGTATGAAGTTAAGGAAGGCTTTACCTTTAATGTATATGGAAATACCATTAATATTTAGAAGATCTGACACATTGGAGTTACCATGATTAAAAATTAAATTACATAAAATATTTTAAAACGTTTGGCTTGTGTAGCATGATGATGTATTGTATTTTAAAAGTAAAAAGGTTTGATCAAAAGTGTTCAAAATTATATAAAACGATAAATTAATTTATAGTGGTTTGAAAAAATGCAAAAACATTTTGAAGTAACCAAAAATTTTCACTAAAATAAAACCTGTTTGTTTAAATGTGTCAAGTGAAATGTGTTACAATATGAAGGACATGCTGGGTGGATAAATTATTGCACTGGGAGGACAAGAGCGACATCTGCCTTGATTTATGTAAAACCGACCCAACTTACACCCTCTCAGAGTCAACCAAACGTTTTCCAATAACGGGTTATCTTAGTGTCTGTTACGTATGCATATATAGTTGTGTTGTGTTTTAAAAACACATTACAATTAATTGAAGGAATATATAGGGATAATACAAAGAATGGTAAACCTTTTAAATGAAATATTAGAAAGATTAATGTACATTTCAAGTTTACATGCAGGAGACTAGCTAATAATGGTTGGAAGTGCTTAACAATAAAACCAATATACAACAGTTGTATCTGAGAACTTAAGCTGACAGAACAATCAATCCAGAGCGATTTTCCTTAGTGGAGACATGTTACTGTAAACCTCGGTATTTTGTATTGCGATGTTCGTTTCTAAAACTTAGCCAACTTTTATACGTGGAAGGAAACATCCTAAGTATATGTAGTAAGTGTATCACATAGATATAATACAGTTCAAACTATAAATCTCACTCTTATAGTTCATAGTAAGCCTTAAAAGTTAAAGAATCTCTTTTCATACATGGAATAATTAAAGTACATTAAATTGATTTCAAAATACACTTATTTATTGAAGAAGAGTGAAAGAACTAGGTTTTACGTAACTTTAGGTACATCACAAGTTATAATCAATGGATAGCTGCTTCAAGAATAAATTATACAATATTTAACTGTCTCAACATTGTTTTTACAATTTTCCATTTTATTACAAGTATTCCAAAGTTAGACTTTTGCTATACAGATGTTAAAAGTGAACTCCAAGCTCTAGGATAAAACTCTATGAAGCGGTTGTATTGTTGTACTTGTAGAAGATTTTCTTGAAAGGAAAACAATCTCGGACCCAACCTGTTCCTGATTCGTTATTGATGTCAATAACCGCCAACCTTGCCTCTCACTGAAGCAACAATATTTCCCTTCTACAGACCATTATTACTTGATACATTCATCAAGTGGAAGAACAAGAAATACATTCACTGTGTACTGTATATTGTCAAAAATTTTAATGTTTTATTTTATGAAAAAAGGAAACGTTATTAAAAATTATTATATGTAATAAATCAGTTTGATAAAATATCATATGTAAGATTGATACAATATTAATACAAAAAACTACTCATGCAGCTTGAATGGGTTAATGGGAAATGGGATTAGACTGTAAATTTAAAAATATGATAATTCGTTGTATGAAACTACTTTTCTGATTGGTGCAGGGGCATTAAACTTGTTGACCAATAAAAAGCTGATTATGTTTCATGTGATGTAATGTTTAAACAAAACTACTGCAGAATATCTGCTTATATTAATAAAGTGGTGTAGTCTTTTAGGCAGATATTTTGACTTGGATTAATAGAACCCCAAGTTTTACGAGCATGTACTTTCTATTATATCTTTGAATCGATCAAATAATTGTTTTAACTTAAAAATAATATTTTATATACATCTTTAGTGTGTTACATTTTAAAATACCAATACAATTCATTCAAAAACTTTAAATAACTGAAAAGTATCTTTTTTTTTAAATATATAAATTTTAAAACTTTGTTATAAATCTAGTAACTTTTTATTTTTATGCTTATTATATAGTAAGTTATTAAATTATCTTAAGTTGTTTTAATTAATTCTAATAAGAATTAGTATTATACTTTTGAGTGGGCTATACCAATTGAAGGTTAATTCTGATATTAAAAGATAGTTCAAGCAAGAATATTATTTTGAAATGGGCTCTATTAAAAGTGATATAAAAGAAAACTATAGTTTAATATTTGGGTTGAGTTGTTAAAAACATTCAAATGGTCTTTTGAAGACTACAACTTAACGAATAAAAACAAATTTTTAGCATTACAATTTCATTTTATCACATATGATGTAATATACAGGTATTACATCATATGTTTCCATAACTTTTAAAACATTAAATTAATGATATAACTAATTATGGCAACGAAGAGTTTATTCTTGCAAGAAAATAAATTTTCTGCAGTTATGAAGGATGACACGTTTGATGTTGAAATACGAGTCTGAGAAAGATTGAAATCAATGGACTGAAGTAAAAATTAAGAAACAAAATAATAAAACTAATATTAAATCTTATTACACGTGCATTGGATGTGTTACATATTCTAAGTGATTTTAAATCATAAAAAATATCTAGAAACGAACTATTCCTTCCAAATGTAAATAAAATAAACAATTCACTTATGTGTGCTAAATAAGCGTTATCAATCTGTCAACACAAATTAAGTTTCCCTCTGAAATATTAAATTTTTTAAGTATCTAATAATGGCTAATCTTATTTCAGTCAAAATAGCCATATATAATTATATTAAAACTTTATCTAAAAACTTCCACTTTATGGCAAACTGCAAAATTTTACTTTGGAAGGTAATGATTAAAATAGTATCAGCAATAATTTTTGAAACAACGTGGTTTGAAACAAAAACGTAATAGGTGGAGTAAAGATTACCTTTAGTTATTTTGTACTGATTTATCAGACTGCTCATTAGCTTGGCCGTCATCTGTTTTAATCAGTACAGATGAAAGATTGATTATTGTTATGTGTAATTGTCATAGCTAACCAAATTTCTCTTGTACATCTCTTTTATCTGAATACTAACTAGGTATTTAAATTTACACTCATTTTGTCTTTGTAAATGTACCGACAGGTCCTTCAGAAGACTGTGTGGTTATCTTTCTGTCCGTGTGATAGCTCTGGATAGAAAGGTTCTGTAGATTAAATATTCAGTATTTGAAAGGGTTCTGCATAAGTTTAACAATCTTTCATCGGTAGAATAAAAATAGACCCTTAAAACTTCATTAAATTTTAATAATATGTAGTATTTCTTATTTATTGGGTTTGAGAACAAATTAAGAACATATTTACAGTCTTTTAAATATTTTTTATTACTTTTTGTTTTATATTTTCCTATCTTAACAATGCATTTCTAAACCGTGCATTCTTTGGATTTTCATGATCATTTTCGTAACATTATACAGTGATTTTATTCCTTTTTGAAGGTCCTACAAAATTGATAGGAACATTCACTATATAATTTTATAGAACCACATAATAATTAGACAATATGTATATTTTAATTTTCAATATACTTATAGGTTATTTCTTTTAAATCGCTCTACTTGTCCTATGTAATGGTTTTATAATACTGTAAATGGTTGTATACATATGTTTGTGTACGATTATATATATTTGTAACTGATCAGTCTAAACATTTTTATGACATCACAAACATACGTTTTCAATTTAAATCTCGACTTATTTTTAAATTTATATTTAATAGTCTACAAAGAATTGAGTAAGCTTAATAGTAACAAAACATCTTATTTAACTACTTCTGGAATAGCTGTTTGCACACAGAGTTTATTCAGGTAATAAGATTTGAAGTTTAGTTAAAAATATACTTTTAATTGTACATTTTGAAAATGTTATGAATTCAGTGCCCGATAAGTACTGTAATGTAGATATCAAAGCCAAATTTAGGCCTGCTATATACCTTTTACCACATACTTAGACTTACAAAAAAACCATTTCAGTTTTCTTGACAGAAGTGGGCTCTCAGACCTGTTTTTATACATATACCTTCTTGAATTTCTCAAAATATTCTTAAAACTGTAACAATTAGAAATTGCTCGAATGGTAACATTTATTTGAATATTTCTCCGTAATTAATTTCGAATACAAACTTTAAACAACAACTTTGAATAAGAATTCAAAGATAGCAAGAACCAATAACTGTTGCAGATTAACACATTAGTAAAATGTCTAAAATATTTTTTAAACAATCCAAACTCCAAATATAATTTTAACGCAATAACGACGTAGTTCATATTTTGACATTCATTATTTACTACTCATTTATACCATCTAAGCAAATATAAAAATTTCCTTAAGGCTAGAATGCAGCTTAACAACAATTAACATGTAAGTGGGTTTTTTACAAGAATATTTAGATAAAATTGCATATTTACAAAACCCAAGAATCTCGAGACAGCCATTCTTGACTTTCTGAAAGTTCTCTCACGCTGCCTTTAGTGGTTGTGGGTGAGAAGGAGCTCATTGACCTTCTTCCTACAGTGATTTAAGTCGCCGTTGTATATAAATTCCATGCAGTCTAATTAAGAAGACGGTAATTTGTAAAATGTGATTCTTAATACAGGGTGGCAGTATTTAGCGAGTATACGCTAAGGGCGCCAGTACGTAATGGTTCTATGTTAAGTTTGGCAATATTTAGATATTCTATGTCTAGAGCAGCAGTATTTAGCGATTGAGTCAAGGTTGGCAGTATTTAGCGAGTATACGCTAAGGGCGCCAGTACGTAATGATTCTATGTTAAGTTTGGCAATATTTAGATATTCTATGTCTAGAGCAGCAGTATTTAGCGATTGAGTCAAGGTTGGCAGTATTTAGCGAGTATACGCTAATGGCGCCAGTACGTAATGATTCTATGTTAAGTTTGGCAATATTTAGATATTCTATGTCTAGAGCAGCAGTATTTAGCGATTGAGTCAAGGTTGGCAGTATTTAGCGAGTATACGCTAAGGGCGCCAGTACGTAATGATTCTATGGTAAGTTTGGCAATATTTAGATATTATATGTCTAGAGCATTATAATAGTAACATTATAATGCTTGCTATTCAGGAATATGTCGTAACACAAACTGTCATCCATAACAAACGGATGTACGGGAATGTTACTCTACCGAGGAATAACAGAGGAAATGTTTTGTAAACTGCGCAGCTATCGGGAGAGAGATGTGCAAACTGAGGTGTGACGTCAGAGCCGACAGTTTTCAAATGTGTTGAGCCATCAGCTTCCACGACTGCTTCTCGCTATATCCGGTATTATACGACAGTAGAGGGTACCATCCGTGTTCATACGTTCAGGAAATATTACATACACGAATGCGATCCGAAGAAGAAAACACTCAAACAAACGCACCCACAATATGTTCTATTATGACGGTTATAATGTGTTTTTGGAATTGAAAATCAGTTGTAGAAATTTAAATAGAGATAGATTTAGTTTTCAGTTTATTCAACAGTCGCTTCACATCTCAGATGCGCTGCAGTACTTTGCGTTGTTCCCAACGGCGGTTTACTCACCATCACGCTTTAAGTTAATAAACAAAATTATCAATTTAAATGGTTAAGAAGAATGTAATGCTTACCTTTTACATCGGTTTCGGTATTTTTTTATTTATTAGTAATTAAATCTAGTACCCTATGTTTTATCCAAAATTGTCCAACACTAGTTTAAATTTTGATATTAGTTATCACTGAGAAAAAATAAAGTTGTATTTAGAGGAATTTTAATTACACTTCTAAATCAGAAGGGTGAAATATAAATAAAATTGTACAATTTATATATTACAAAGCATACTATAAACAGTTTTAATGAATTAGATTATATTATATATATTACGAGAGAAATTGATTTTACTCAGAATTACATTAACTTCATTTTAGTGAGATGAATAACTGGTTATGAAATCGCGTTTTCAAACTTGATGTCTAAAACCCCATTTTAGATTATTAACGGAACAATATAATTTTAGAATGCATATAAATTTTCTGTACTGATTAAGATGTGATGCGTAAAATTTTGGTGAGAAAAATATAAATAAACTTAAATATCATTTACGGTTAATCAATAAATAATTAGAACTACAAAGCTTAATATGAAAACATGCTCACATGTTATAATAATAATTGTTAAATAATATGGACATTAAAAAATTGCATCGCAATAATATTTACATATGAAACCCCCTTTTTATGTCTTCTAGCAAAGCTATTCATTCACGCACATTCAACAATTTAAATGCTCGCGCATATCTTTATTCACATTTTACGTCAGATCCGGATTAATTTATCAGTTTAGGTGGCCCAGCGGCCTTCCGTGAACTCAACTGAGTAGAGCGCATTATACATTGAGAGGTGTTTAAGACAAACTATACACTGTATCAAACTGTTGGCCTGTTTGACGCCATCAGGTAGCCTATTGATCAGCTTGACATCAACTCGCGATGACATGTGCTCAAAGGACACATGATCTCTGTTGTTGAACTCGCAAGTTGCCCTCCCTCTTGTATATCACTTCCCTGCATCATAGCAAATTTGGCACTGACAGTACAAAGCCACCTCATATCTATAAAGGCAGGGCAAAGTCAGCAATCTAAGCTGCCTGAATGCGCAATTGCACGACTCTCTCTAGTTTCAGAAGCATCAAGTGGTTCAGGACCTTTAGGTATACAAGACATAGCTACTGATAATGGCTTTCTTGTTATCTAATTTCGATTGAGGCAGGTACATTTGAGTTCAAAATCTTTAAGTTTGTCAGCAGCCTAATTACTAGGCATGAAATAAGTATCTATGGTTTTACAAGTTCGCAAAGTGTCTTTCAAACCAATGTTATCCTAATAGTATTTTATACACATAAATTTAATGAGTGCCCATCTTTTTCAATGATCCTATTCAGCTATTTTACTATTGAAAAATTGTTAGTAGTGATAGCTGTAACCTAAAATACTTCCTGATTTGGATACTATTAAGCTCCTGAGTGGCTGCTATTTCATTTGTTTCAACACAATATTTTGCTGTTCATTATTGTGTATAAAGTAACAGTTCAAAATAATGTATTACAGTCAGATGGCCGACTAAATATCTGTAGTTATTGCAACGAGATTAGTTTCGTCAAGCATTTTTCTAATATTGGTGGGAATTTAATTCAATAAGTAGTATGGATAAATCTTAAATCGCTCCGGAGACGGTCGAGAAAGAGACGACTGGACTTTGATCTCTGGAATGGTCTTTGACTTCTAACCACCGCCATCTTGAATCACGTGACCACCGTAAAATTGGATCACGTGACTGAAAACAGCCAATCACAGGATTTTCCCGCCGGACATTATATTTCAATATTTTGTAGTCTAGGTGTCTCTGATGTCAAAACGATGTAAAGAGTTCGTTCTGAGGCTCTTCGTCACAATTTATTTTTAATATCTTCCAACGAATATGACTCCAGATTCCAGGAGTCAAGTCTGTGATAGTGTTAGATTTCAGACTTTGCATTAAAAGGAAAGTTAATTGGAGGTTAAACTCAATATTCACATTCAATATACCTTCCCACCATCGCTTCTATTAATGCGATGTCTTCAGCATATAAATTGATTTCCTTCATGCTCTACGTAGGTGATTTCCTTCATATTGGTGAATACGAAGGCCCTAAACCTAATCAAAATATACCAACATTTAATTAAAACGTTGATTGCTTCTTGGACCGTTTATGCCGAGATGTGTTTTTCCAATCATTGGTGAAATAATTTTCGCTTTATGTTCTGCAACCAAGACGCTTCTAAGATTCATTACTAAAAACGCTAATTAGAATTAGAACAATCTCTCAGAACAGCTCACGCATTGAAGGACGTAGAAAACGATTTTAACAATGAAAGAGCCATGTCGTAAGCAAACCGTTTTCGTAATGTTACGTTCTACTGATGATTTGTTGGGTCAGAAATAGAACAAAAATTAGTGTTGATCCCTGTGAAATCCTGAGAATATCTTCATCATGCATAGATATTGAGTCTAACAGTTTTTATCCAAAGGCTATCTTAAGACATTATTGTGTATTATTGTAATATAATTAACTGCTTCTAACAGGTTTGAAATTTGAAAATAAATAAATAACTAATTACTTAGAGCATTATCAGCCTATAATATAAGAAATGAGAGCAGAATATAAATTGAAAAACAAGATAAAAGATAACCGAGAGTTATTTGTGCGTGAAAGTTTTTCCATTTCAGTGTTTCCATCAGAACTGATAACTCGTGCTTACAGGACATTTGGCTTTAGCAACTCGTACCATATCTGCCAGGCCACATTTAGCAGTACTGGTAGAAAATATTGTGTGTAATCATTCTATCTGCGATAGATAAACCTGTATTTGGAAAAAAATATTGTGCTTTTATTAAAGAGGCTTAGTTTTATATAGTAAATAGTGTTGATGTGTAAATAATGTCCCACGCTGAAAGCGGTATTAGAAAAATATATGAACAATCCCCGCTAAGAATCTCTGTCGCTTAACGGATTTAGTAAAACAAAGATATTGTCTCTTATAGATGCCAGATATTCTATAAAGTCTGCCTTATATCATCTACATATATAAATCTTGCTTTTCTTTTTATTCTGCTGTACATAATATACATATAACTGGCTTAGAGATGTTAGTGGTCGCTCTGAGGTGATATTACGTGGTGCCTTCAGCTGGCGATAATGTCGTGTGATCTGTATACTCGCAGGTGGTTTACAGCAAGCTATCTAAACATGTCTCGTGAGGTGGATTTCTTTGTCGATTCTCAAGATTCATTCAGACAAATACTGCAAGATTCTTAGACCCCGCAGCAGCTTGAGCGATCTGTGTACTCGCTGTGGTTTACAGCAAGCTATGTACACATGTCTCGTGAGGTGGATTTCTTTGTCGATTCTCAAGATTCATTCAGACAAATACTGCAAGCTTCTTAGACCCCGCAGCAGCTTGAGCGATCTGTCACTCGATTCGTCTTCCTTGCTCCAAGCGTATGTAAAGGCTATAATGAAAAATATGAGTCCCAGTTAACTCATAATCTCATAAATGAAAATGAGTTTCTAAATTTGTTGCTAAAGCGTTAATCTTAAGAATGATTGGACCAATTTGGATTACGTTTGTAATATATTCTTTGAAATCCGAGGGAAGGTAATACGAAAATTGAAATTGAAAAACTTTCCCGGAATATTGTTTAATTGAATAAAATAATACTAATATGTATGAAAGATAAATAAAATTTGACTGACACTAAACAGCTGTTAACACTGTGTAACATTTTCAGCTGAAATTTTTCAAAAAAGTTGAAACATAATTTCAGATTTAAATTATATAAAATATCGTGGACACAGTGCTTGACAACTAGTACAATTCAGTTGGCCTATAATGTAAAGTAGGTAAATAATTTCATACTTCTTTTTAAAAAAATTATCTCCGGCTTGTAAAATATTCCGCGTTTGTAATGCCAACTATGTGTGATGCTACTTTCGTTAAAACTGCCCACCTCGGAACAGCTGTTCGGCCGTATTCGTCCTCCGCACAACCCTGGTCCGCTGTCTCGACATGGCTGTTTAGACATGGACGCCCGTGCTTACCGGCAGAAAAATCATTTAATTTGTATTTTAAACTTTTTTTTGATTCGTTTTATAATAAAATTCATATAACCAATTCGTTATGTAATTAAATTCAGTGAAGATTTTCCTCTCCCTGGTGACATCATCGCCCAGCATAGATCTTCTCATTCACCCTATAAGGTACGCTCCTGCCCAGAACGTTCAGACTGCGGTAAACCAAAACACTTCTTTCCTCTAAATATTACCTCACCTAAATAAGTTCACTGCCTTCAAGGGTAATGCAGTTAATGCAAGTTATCATCTCGTGTTGAAATTTATGAATTGGTTGCTAAAACCAGTCTCGATGGGAATAATTTCTTTTTCTTCTTAAGAATCTTCTTAAAACCTATAAATATATTTTTAATTTTCCCAAAGATGGCCCAGCTTGTCTCAAATGTTGCGCATAGCAACACATTTTATGATTAAATTTATCCGCAGCTTTTTTCTATGACCACAGTTCTATATCCTGAGGCATCGCGTTTTACAGCCGTAGAGCGCGTTGTAGTGAACTCACTCGAAAAGTTAGCCTTTGCATAAGGAAAACCATGTCCCCCTTGCGACAAGTGTTGTAGGAGTGCTGAAAAATGCAGTCTTGAAACTACTGATGATTACCTCATTGATGAGAACGCTTGGAAGTGTTAGGATATTAACATGTATGAAGAGAGGCCTGCAGTGATCACGTTATCTGACTCCACGTATGGACACGTACGATTTTCTTTTATATTTTAAAAAATCTTTAGAATTCAGAGGAATTAAAAAAACGAACATCATATTTTTTCTACTGTTCTCATATTAGTAGTAAACATTTAAGATGACTTTGTAATCTAAGGTTCTGAAGGCAAAGACAAGCGATATCAGTATGCAAGATATTCTGTACGCTACACAGTGCAAGACATTCTGTATACAGTGCAGATATACTGTATAGAGTGCAGAGATAATGTAATAGTGCAGAAATTTTTGGTCTTATAAATGACCACAAACTATTTCAATAATGATCTTTTCAGAATGACAGAAGTGAATAAAAGTGCGAATGTTCTTTAATAATTAATTAATCTATTTTTTGATGTGCTCCTGATTTTATTCAAATTACCATTTATCCTGTTCGTTGTATTTTGAATATTAATCATGTTTTAAAGAATTAAAGAATCTGTTACTGTCTCCTAAATTTGAAATTGTGTTTATTTTTTAAAACCAGTATAGGGTATGGTCATCGTCCTATTAAAAATTATTAAGTGAATTTCAAGATTCAATGAATACCCCGGAATCCGTATTATTACAATTCAATTTAACAACTGAAATATTTTTAAAGATGATTTCTCAGGAAAAGTGAGAAAATTCTATTGGAGTTTTACCACAGCAGTTACGAGTTAAATTAACTTTGTTATGCTAAGTTGGCTGAAATTGAACGACAGAGGGAATAACACAATATCACGAATATCAAAGAATAACGTTGAGATACGAGAAGTGTCAAGTTAAAGTTTGGTAATGGGATTTAAACTTTGAGCGGATTCTTCACCAAACTTACAAATGGTGCTTGATGTGACTTTTATAGATAACTAAAAAATTAAAGTAAATTCTTCACACGGGTAACATAAATAAATTAACATACGTGAAACTCATTTTTATACTAAACTAATGTAAAAAAATGTTTGCTTTTACTATGTATGTTTTTACGTAAATATAAAGGAACGAAAATAGTTAAACGTTCTTAACCAGTAAATTTACTTTTCATTTTTACAACACTATTAATTATACATGTATATTATATCTACATTTTACGATTATTGACATATACCTGATAGAACATTGCTTCAAGAAAAAAGCAAAGGAATTTATGATAAAAACTTGTAAAAGTTGGCTGTTAGTTGTGAATATTACGTTTACCTCACTATTATCTTTAACACATGCAGTTTTTATACTAAAAGAATTAATTTAATTTTTATGTTAATAGAACAAAAATGAAATTTAAATACTACTAAAAATACCACTTGACCTAGTTTGTGATTGTATTTAGAATTGTTCAATATAAGTTTCATAACATATTCACTGTTTATTATAATCTTCAAAATGTAATTTTCCGTTATTACTTCCATCTGAATGGATTGGAAACATTACGTACCACGCTTTCTGTTTACCTGTGTTTATTGTGTTGGTTTATTTAAGGATTTGGTCATTTACATAACGTATGCTTACATCTCTTACATATTGTACGTACGTATTTTAAATAAATACATTTCTATTTTCTTTAATCTAAAGTACCTGAAGATGGATGGAAGATGGAGAAGTCCAAAATGTAAATAATAAGAATAACTTCAACACTGTTAAAAGGTCCTTACTAGACTAGAGTGTAAGCAGTGTTATAGTTAGAATTTTCTTAAAATATTAGAAGAGGAGAGCATAATTATAAAATACAGCATGGTTTGGTTTGTAAAGTGAAGATCCAAACCAAACAAAAAATAATGGTAAATAATGTCATATTTTATCAGTTGAGGTTAGGGATAAGAAGCCCTCTCTGACACTCAGTTTGAAGACCAACGTCTTTTAAAAGTGACTTCCAAAATAGGAATGTGATGAATATAGGCCATGCATTGGAAATCTGTGTTGTATTGTACATTATCTACTGTAATGCGTATTTTTAAACAAATAACTATCTGTACTTATGTATCGTCACAATAATTTAAGAGTCAGCAGTAATACCCACGCACTGTCTTCCAGAATATGAGACAGTCTCCTTTCTCCTGAGGCCTTCAGGGTCTCCATTTTGACTCTTAGAGGTATTGTATTGTACACAGAGGCATCAAGGAATCAAGGAGCTTGGTAGTTCGTCAGGATTTTTTAGCTTCAAGTTCCACAAATAATAATGAATACGTGCCTAAATCTAGTGACCTGACAACTGTGCAGATTTTAAAAATGTATCCCCTTTAATTAATATATTAAACCTTACACACACTTATGAGTGATTTTATTTCAATTACACATGTTCATTTCATTGTTTTTAACTATTTTATATGTTTACTGTAAAAATTTTAAGTTTTACAAATTTGTAGCGCGGCTATTTGTTCACGAAAACTTGTTCAATTTGACTCTACATAAAAGTCAGATATCAATTATAGTCTATCAAAGAAATAGCGATGGGAATATAAGATTTAGATTCTTAGACAACTGCTCCTTCCTTGAGAACACGTAATGCAAGACATTAATCAACGTATTATTTTTCATTTCACATTATATCTCCATAAAGTTTAACTAAACACTGGAGCTATGACAGCAAGAGGGTAGCAGGAAGTGTAAGTTATGCAGGACATGCTCACCCGGCATATGTCACTGCGTGTGGTGGTTATGGCCGACCCTCACCTGTGTTCTGTATTATATCTTTCTACAGGTGTAACAAAACACTGGAGCTATGACAGCAGGAGAATAGCAGGAAGTGTAAGTTATTGCAGGACATGCTCACCCGGCATATGTCACTGTGTGTGGTGGTTATGGCCGACCCTCACCTGTGTTCTGTATTATATCTTTCTACAGGTGTAACAAAACACTGGAGCTATGACAGCAGGAGAATAGCAGGAAGTGTAAGTTATGCAGGACATGCTCACCCGGCATATGTCACTGTGTGTGGTGGTTATGGTCGACCCTCACTTGTGTTCTGTATCTTTATTTCCAAAGGAACATAGCAAACGGTGGGTTAACGCAGACATTTAGGTGAACTTGAAATTTAGTCTTTTAATGCTTTTAGGCCACCCTTAAATTGTCATACATTGTGTAAACACGAGATTATCTTCCATTTAAATATTGCAAGTGTACATATTGTGAGTGTGCAAAATTAGTTTCAGGTTTTAACATTTACACAGCTTGTATCCATTTAGATAAATCATCTTTAATTGTAACTATGCTCTTTATTGTGACTAACTCACTATAAACCGACAAGAAAAGAGTTTGAAGATGTTAATACCTTAGGGCTAGGACTAGTACAAAATATAATGATGGGACAGAGTTGTCAAAAATTCAATGCATTTCCAATAGTTTTATAACGATTGTTTCAACTAAAAACGCAGCTGGTAGATTACTACTGTTAATACTATAGCCCAGTGGTAGATGATTACCATTCATGGTAGTTATGATTGGTAAATGAAATTTTCGTTGGTATATGTCCGCTTTATGTAGATAATCATGCACAGTTTACGGAAATCTCTGAGTCAAAATAGAGGTTAACATTTTGTTAAGACCTTTCAATTCTTTGCTTGCATTCAGAATGTAAGAGAAAACTGACTCTGGTGTAGTACACTTGGAGAGCGCTGATGGTACTTGTTAAGGGTTCAGTTAAAGAGTTACTGATACTGTATAGCTTTCTTTACTCTATTGTACTTATAATGTCATCTCAGGATAAACATCGGAAAAGAAATTGATTTAAGTTTATGTCACGGGACATTGACAAACTAATTTATCAGCAAAGCAGCAACGAGTGAAAGTCATTTTTCTGAACGCAATACATTAGTGACAAACCAACGTAAGAATAAAACACTAAAGACAATGTTCTCCTTGTTGCAATTAGTGAAGTTTTAAGTATTAATAGGCCAATTGAAATATATATATATATATATATATATATATATATATAAATAAGGCTATTGCCATTTATACAGTTTAATATAAATAAAAGTCGTTTAACAGGTATTTGGTCTTTCGATCATATATTAGTTTGCTTATTTAAACGCATATGTGACAGATACGGCCAAATACAAAATAATTGAATTGGAAAAAGTAAGCGCTCTGTGGTGTAATGGTAGCATATTCACCCGGCAAGCGAGAGATCCGGGTTCGACTCCCGGCGGAGCAAGTACTCATTGTGATTCAATGTTTATTGAAATTATATATTACGTTTACAAATGTAGTGTCACAAAAAAAGGCGTATTTAATTAATTATTTATTACGAACAGTTCAGCTTAGATGATGAGAACAGGTAATTAGAATAATAGATTAATCGGAGAATTGCAACTTTTGTTTCGGTCTTGCTATGTAATAAAATATGCATAATTTGAAATCTTCGATAATTCGTTATTTTATGGTTCTCAAGTAATTATCTAAGTTGCACTGTATAGGCTTTCTATGTTATAGTTTCAATACTAAGATATCAATCATAAAAGCCTACGAAAAACACCTATTGCATACGAAGTTGTGATAAATATGATTATTGAATCATTTAGTTTATTACATTACATATAACTTTACTTTTACATAATTTCCTAATTACTCTTTTTTGTTTTTCTATGTGAGATAACATAATTAAACTCAAAAATATGCAAAGTTGTAAAAAAATACCTCAGCTTATAGCTGAAATGTAATTCTACATCTATCAATAAGATTATGCAAAGTTTGTAGAAAATGGTTTTTTAACCCAAATATATAAGTAAAAAGTTCTATTTCCATGGGAGCGGGGAATTGTTTACATTAACAGTAAATTTGAGACATTAAACAGTTTTTAAAAGACTTAACCGATAAAATTTTGATTTCCGCAAGAACGTGTCTCTTTTAATCTACTTTAGTTTTATATGTCTCATGAAGTAACTTCCAGTATTGTTATGTTTGGGATAGAGAGGGAAATACAAATTCAAAAAAGGGTTAATAACGAAATTTCCAACAATGTTTCTGCATTGAAGTAGATACAAGACGCAACTCTGTATAATTCAATAACCTATAATTGTAGGTATTTCCGGGATATTTATGTACGCATGTAGGCCCGTACAATAATTATAAGTTCACTCTTAGTAATACAAATTTTTTACGTGGATCACACTGTAAATTGTATATCAAAATTAAAACACTGAGACTCTATTTCAGAGAGAGCCAAAAGACTTTCTGAAAACATAAAGGAAAGTTTGATGTTAAACCCAACCAGCAGCTTCAAGTTTAGTCCCTCTAACTTGCAACTTGAGAAAACTTAAGTAGAAGGCTTCACAAATTTAGTAATACAGTGAGGTTTCAAGTTCAAAGTCTTTGTGTGTTAAAGTAACTACTTAATTATTAAATATTTAAAGTAAATACAAAACAATAAACAATACATCAGCTGGATAATATTAGTAGGAGCAGCTTTTCCATACATAAAAGAGTGCGTGGAAACCTTTACACATCATCCTCTACCATATAGTTACTGCAGGAGTGATATTTCCGAATGACTGTGATTTAATTTTTTTATACAGATTAACGATTTTTGAAACTGTCAAGTGGGACCTTGATATTATGCTATAATTCAGTACTGAAACAAGATAAATCAAGGTAGCTCAGTGCACTTTGTAGCAGAGTCCTGTCATGGTAATAGTATTTGTTTTTAAATTTATTATATGGCAACTTGTCATTCTAAGTTAACGTATCGTCTTTAAATTTATCTTACAGAATTTACAGATGTTACCAAACCAAGTGTAAGCAAATATAAACCAGCTTTTCCTACTATATATGGACGAGTTTACTTCTCTGAGACAGTAAACAATGACGCAGGTGTCGCTGTAACAGAACTGTTTATGTGTTCAATATGAATGTGAATGTTGATTTCAGCTCCAGTTCACCTTCCTCTTACTGACGCTGTTACAGACTTGACTTCTGAAATCTGGAGCCGTGTTCGTCTGACTAGATCCAGAAAAAGTTCAAAAAGAAGAAGCTCAAAATTAACTCATTACATCGCATATCAGATATACTTGGAGTACAAAATATAGTGTAATCTAGGTAGTGAAGTATTCTAATTTTCTAATGAGGTGCACAATTGAGTGCACTAAGATGTGTTAGATTAATATGCAGTGGAGTAACCGAGCTTTTTTTACACATAACGTAGCTATGTTGGGAAGGGTTGATTCAAGGTGAATGTTGACTTTAGCTCCAGCTCACTTTCCTCTTAGTGCAGAGTGTGGAACCCTGGATTCCAAGAGTCAAGTCTGTGACTTGACTAAACGCTGCAGTAAAAGGAAAGTGAATTGGAGAATGAGAAAAGGACAGTGGAGCGTGAATGAGGACAATATTGATAACCCGGTTTTATATAAGTATGCTTGCTATAGGACGGCCCTCTATAACAGATACAGCATCATAAAAAAGGTACAACAGGAGAAATAATATACATTATTCAGTTCTTTGTGAACGAAACCACTGTAGATATTATTTATTGTCAAGATTTTACTACAGCAGCGTCAACGTGAACACTCTTTTAACTAAGGCAACTTAATCTCTAACAGTCTGCAGATGAAGAGGTTGTAATGACCATATTACGCTATTGATCTAGTAATAAAGCGAGCAACATACTGCAGTTTCCACTCAATGGTTTGCTGAGAGGATTCAGTTTCGTTCCCAATAACGTCTTGAGAGCTCAATGTGTCTTTCGTCTAATGTTTTATGAATGAGTTGTTTTGGCGGTAAAGCGGTGATGGTCCTCCTATTCTACTTTATATAAAATGTTTCTTCTCGGAATCGGCTGTTATAACTAATAAAATAATACAAGACTAGTAACAATTTTGTACATATTATACATATATCTCTGGTAATTGACGAGCTGTGGAAAATTGGTTAAATATTGGTGTCTGTTATAAAAACAAATCATGTTAATAAAATTATAACTGGAAAGCAATTGCAATATATTGGAACATTTGATATTCATATTAGGTAAAAGTTGTGTTTTATGATCGGTATATTTTACAATAATAGAACAATAACTAAATCACTAATAAAGAGTAAATATAATAACGATAAACGTTGTTGATACAGTTATTGTAATCTACAATAAATAAAGGAAGTATATTGTTAAGGAAGGTGAGACCTAATATAAAATTTGTATAACTAAGAATGTCAGGTTAAATTTCATATTGAGGTATATAAATATGCTATTCAAATGTATTATTGTATCCATTATTAAAAGTTAGTAGTAAGTTAAATGTTAAAAAAAATCATCACGTATCATAAAATCTATTTCTTTATGTGTATTAATTAAAAATCGTACAAAGAAAGGTTAGGCATGAAGTGGAGATAGGTCTACTTGTGTAAAATTTTTGTTACGTGAATTTATTTACAAAGGTATGTAAGTCTTTACTCAACAATACAAAATTTTACTTTTAAAAACATGTCAACGAATTGCATAATTAATATTGATAATTTTAAAATTATTCTGAAAGAGAGTAACATTCCTCCATGGGATTAAATAAATGACCAGGTAGCAAAAAATTAAGAACAGCTTAACCAATAAAAACACAATTTTCCCTGTAATATTTAATATACCGGGTGTTTCAGACTATCCTTCCGCAATATTCCGTAACTGAACCGTTTGACACAGAGTCACTAGGAATATAGCCTACCAACACTATGATTTAAGCCATTCTTTAAATTTATAATGTTCATTTAGAGCTTCATTCATACTAAAAAAATGTTTTCCGGCACGAAGCCTGTTAATTCTATGGAACTGTACGTATATATGAGGATAGATTGATTAAAAAATAACTATCAAAGATACATAAAATCTTAGACTTGGTTTGCATAGAACACGTGCTATAGATTCTTCATTAGTTTAAACGCTTGAAATAAAGTACGGTAATATGCAGTTTAACGGTGGATATCAAAAACAGATATAAACCACAGTAAAGATCTCACTAAAATCTCTATTTCCAAAGATATTGTGAAAATAAAACGAAACTGATAGGCAATTACACATTCCCCAAAGATATTTATCAAAGAGGATTCAAGCAGACAATCCCTGGTAACAATTTATGCAGCTGCTTCCACATGAAGTCCCAACAATCCTGCAGCTTTGTTGGTTTAGCGTTACATTGTATCATGTCACGGCTTAGATCTCTATTGGTAAGAATATATTCTGTCTGGTGTATCAGATTATTATTTTACTTGGAAAGTTAGAAAGGCCAATAATTTCTTTGTAACGATACTTAAGAAAGTTCAAATATGGTAGATAGTCAAATAAGAGCATATCATTTAAGAATTTTTAATTAAAGGAAGACGGGCATTTTCTCGCTTTAGACTCATCGCAACTGATATTCTATAACGCCCAGTATAGAGGGAGAATAATCGAGTGAAGTGAGAAAACGTGCTCGTATAATTAACGTACCAAAACGGCAATGTGTAGATTTAAAATTTGTTGTTTTAAGTACACGTATATGATTAATATATGGCGTGTTTACAACTATTACTCAAATATAAAACTACGCATGATAAAAATGTCTATCGGTAATTAACAACATTGCCTTTAAAACCAGATCTTGCGATTCAAGTTTTCGGAACGAATGAATAAAGTGAAATTCTTAGTATCGGATTTTTAACGATTATATTATTAGTAGGATGTCTAAGGTATTATTTATTATTTTTGTTAACTAGAACCATTTTCTCTCGGCTCAACACATAGAATGAATGACTTGGATACTTTGTTTAAAGTTTGTTATTGACGATGGAAAGTTTGAAAGGATAATAGAATTTCGGACATTTGTTTTAGTTATATATTTGAACTTTTCTAGCAGTTTTACCTTGTAGTGACTGAATAGTCACAATTTCCTTTCGGATCAGAATGTTAGAATGTCAGTAGCAGTCAACGTAACAATCAGCAATTCGGATAAATATCAGGACATCAGAAGCAGCAAAAGTTTCAACTTGTGGTCACTGTTCATATTGACAGAAGTTCCACTCGGATCAGAACTTTAGTATAGTAGTAAAAGTCGAGGTAACAATTAGCGATTCGGATAAATATCATGAATCAGAATCTGCGGAATTTCAACTTATGGTCACTGCTCATATGGACAGTTTCATTCGGTTCTGAACTTTGTCTGAAGTTTTAGTAAAAATCGAGATAACAATCAGCGACTTTGTACAACACCATGACATCAGAACCACCGGAAGTTCAAACTTTGTAGTAGTGTTTACTCGTAGTCAGTGTTTTTCTATATGATATAGTTCCAACATTCTTGTATTTTTTCAACTTTGTTTAGTTTCTTTAAGAATTGATTTATCATTTCAGTATTATTTTGAAATACAAAAAACAGCGAATTAAATTATTTTATAGCATCAGTTGGTAAACTCTTTATATACAACTATTTTAATTCTGTTTAGTATGGAACTCTGAAAATTAATTAACTTTTACATATGCACTGAAAATATTTTTTTCGTGGAGAGGCCAATATCAAAAACATCAAATATCTGATGAATAAAAATCAGTTAATATCGTTGTTTTTTAACAAAGAAATTTATGCACAGTTAAATATGATGTAGTAAATTATTGTGTTCGGAATAATAACACTCTCACCTACAATATAGAACGAGATCCAAACTGTATTAATTTAAATACATGTTATTTCGCTTTATTCATATTTATGCTACCATTGTATTACTTTATAAAATTTTATATAGGGTACAATATTTTGTAGTAGACTACTTTTATTAAATTTGAAACGTCAATCATTAATTGATTTAGCACGAATAAAATAATTTGGAAATTACTTAAGTACAAACATTGCCCAATTTTGTTATTTAGACATTTAATAATGTATTTTAACTAAGCAAATGTTATTAATGCAGTTAGTAATGTCCTTTATTATCAATAAGAGTTCTCAATTGATATAATGTTTTTGAGATAATACATAATGATAAACTCAAAGATTAGAAATAAGATTAAAGAGTAAAAGCAAGTATTAGTTAAAAGTACCTGCAGATTTGGGCATTTCTGAAGGATGAATCACTTTTAAACGACTCAAATGCCGGGGCGGATCCACAAACTTGGTTATGAGTTTTAGAGTTTGGATGAATTCCTCACTCGGTTTATTGTAAACTTTTTGATCAGTTGTGTATTTTACTTCACTGAAAAACGTCATACATTTATTTGGTAACTATTTTTAGGTGAATATAAATAGGTGTATACTTATATTTCAACAATGATGTTCTTATTATACAATACCGTGAATTTCTAATTAAATCAATAGCTTATTAAATGAAACAAATGTGTAGGCATTATCAATTCAAGGAACAGAATAGCGACGCAGGTAGGTGTAATAGATATTGGAAATATTCATTGTCTAAATAGCTTTATGTTAAGATTCACATTAATTAAATAGATAGTAGAAAATCTTGTTAGGTAGTTCATAAGGATAACAGTGAAGCTGCAGGGTCAAGAGTAGTATCTTATTTACATACTGTATGCTGTGATCTGTGTTTGTATGAGGAAATAAATATGAAATTATTCATTCACTCTTACAATTAGTGTAGTGTAATTAAAAAACAGGTATTTCAATACGGAAACATATATTATCAATGTACATTTAGACATTTAAACTATAGAATATTCAACTACTTATTAGAATTACTAACTCAGAATAAAGTCTCATTAATAATATTTCTGCAAATATCTATAGAGTAGTATATCTCATACCGAAGTTTTAACATTTAAATACATTTGTAACAAAAGTTTTATAAATATTTCAAAGACAATAATGCAATTCTTTATTAATACACTTTTTCACAATCTTGACAAGAAATATTTACTGCTAACACTGCTGATGAAAATAGCAGCCTTTGAAAATTATTTTGAACTATTTTTACTTTATTGACAATAGGAGAAAATTAATGTTCGAAATTCATAAAAAAAATAACAAACCTAAATCTTGATGTTGCTAAATTTAACAAGAGAACTTCCTCACAACTAAAAGTGGTTTAAATATCTCCATAAAAGTATCTGTCATATGGTATCAGTTATCGTTGAGTTTCTCAGTTTTTGTGTCAGACAGTCAGCGTGTATTAGTTAATTTATTCATGACATTCTTTTACGGTAATACTAACCCGCAATACAAGAGCAAGGGTGGGGAAATAATAGTCTGTGTTAATTACCAACACTGTTAGAAGGAGAACGGTTTCTTTACACAGTTGACCTCATTAGTGGGCTAGAAAAGTTCCGTTGTTGTAATGCATACATATTGCAAAACTATAAAAGCAGTTTTAATCTAGTCTAACTAAATAAGGTGGAAAGTTTGAACAAACTAATATCGAACTTCAGTCTAAGACACTGTTGCTGTATCTTATATAACTAAAACTTATAGTTGTAGTAATTAAATGATTACTGTGCATCCCAGTACACTAGTAGTTAGAAAGTTTCTTAGTTTTATATTCTTCTTACTATCGGAGTTACACCACGTAGATTATTCACGAAGCATGGTTTACGTTAATGAATTGTTGTATAATAGTTTATTTGGTCAATAAAACAGTATTAAAATTTGACGTTGTTCACAGCTACTGGGACAGTGTCTTGTTTTTGGTATAGCTAGAAACTGAAATGGGGAAAAACATAAAAAATAAATAATACATGTAAGAAATAAGAGGAGAGTGATGACCAAAAATTATCACTCACAATTGCTATGAGTGGAAGGAATAACTTACCTCGCCAAGATTCCGAAGTTCTCGTGACTTTAAGAATTAATGTAGCTGCCTTAGGAACTCCTAGTTTTATCATGTGATCAAGACACAAGTACCGAACTTATAAGTGACTGGAATATCTCTTACTAAATTGTGTAGTAATATTTACACAACATGTATTGTGATAAAATCTCCTGATTAATATTTTTGTTTGAAGGATAGATCACTGAAGTATAGAATTAAGTAAAACTATTCTAGTAAAAATATTTTGTTATTTTACCGTGGGAAAATTTAAAGTGTCGGAGGCAATAAACAATACTTATTATACAATAAGTATGGGTCTGGCGAACAATTTCAACCCGTTCTGCTACATTGAACATCCCACAACAAAACTTGAATCCGTTGACTCCTTGTTCTTTCACCGTTTGCGCTTTCTTTATTTTCATTTTTACAAAGTGAAATTTAGTGGCGTGGTGTGTCGTCGCCTTCTTAAATCGCCTCACTCCTGGCAAAAATATCTCCTCATTTTTGAATATGAATATTTGTGGACTATCGTTTTATTATGACATTGAACATAAAGGTGATTTTGTTTAATATTTAAAAATGTATGGTTTATGTTTAATAATGTTTATTAATTGTGAAAAGTCTTGTAACAATATTTTCATACATTTTGCCTCCTCGTATGTATTAAAATTAGCTAATATAAAACATTAATTCACAATTGCCTAGGGTTAGAAAGATCGATAACAAATCCTGAGAAATGTCTGCGTAAGTAAAATTTCCATATTTATAAAAAAAGTAAGAAAAATAACAAACAGTAATATATGTATATATATAAATAGTGTACAATATTGAAAGGTTTTAAGACGTCATTAGTATACAGCTGAAGTATTCACGACATATAATCGGAATAATATGCAGTTGTGACTTGATATAGTTTTATTTCAATTATGTATACAAGTATAGTCTGGCATAACAGATTAAAATATTGCAGGAAGAAAGTATGAAGGCGTTTCACGTAAAAATATTTAGTATAAAATAATACAAAAATATTGATATATTTACCTTAACTTTAAGCCTAGCTAGAGAAATTTTTTTACTAATATCGTATGCCTTTAAAGTAAGGATTGTGTGTAATGGATTTACCGTTGTTAGTAAATTAATAAATAAAGACGAAGCTTGCAATAGAATTCGTTAAAATGTAAGTACTTGCGAATATTACCAACTTATTATGCAAGGGTAATAAGAGAAACTTAGGAAATAATGAAGAACTGAAATACCAACAACAAATAACATATCGTGAAGTTGTCTAAAGTTAAATACCGGTGATAAAGATTACCTATTGATAATAATAAATCTGTGTTTGATTAAGATTGAACTAATCACGAGAAAGCTCCTCCCCTTCATTTCGGCTTTACAGACGACTGTTTATTATTGGCAGTTTCGGTTTAAAATCTGTCGACTGAAGATGGCTTTCCACAGTGAGGTAGAAATATCTCAATAAGATAATTGTGTAAGTAATTTGTCACTGCGATGTGAACCGGTAGACTTTGTTCCTAGTTATGGCACCGCCCGTGTATACCTAATAACTAAGGTAATCTTATTCTATTCATATTATGGAGTCAGAGTTCTTCTTCAATCGTCAAAACGCTAAGATTATTATTTAAGAAATAAAGTATGTTATTTATTTTTAAAGGTTCAACTACGAGTTACTGCTATCTAACAGGTTTTATATTTTTACACATGAAGGGATTAAGAGAATTTTATATAAAAAGTATTTGCTCAAATGGGGCTCTAGGATTCATACAATCTAAGTAACAAACTGCCCCTTCAAAATTTAATTGACTATTAAAGTATTTAGTTGTATATGCTTACAATATACAGTTTAAAATGTTTATAATGTTTTAAATGAAGGTAATCATTAAACAAGGAAGAAGTCCATCACAATATTTCTCATCTATTTTTTTTTTTAATCGGAAATATAGAAAGATATCCAGCCTCAATTTAGTCTAGAGGTGTATTTACTTCCATCTCAAAGCTGTCAGGGATAGCTCTATTTATAAATAAATATTTATACCTACCTTAAGTTCATCCAGTATTGAGTAGAAATCTTCTACTATTTTAAAATATTGCAGGAAGAAAGTATGAAGGCGTTTCACGTAAAAATTTTTAGTATAAAATAATACAAAAATATTGATACTACTATCTTCTTCTAATGAATAGCGTTTTTAATAACGTATTGAAGTTTTTAGATGGGAAATAAAGTTTTACTTTATGATTAGATCAGCACTAGAATATCCTGAGCACTAGAATTCTTTCTCCCTGAGTTTGCCACAACTGTGCAAGTTCTGACAAACTTCACTACACAATCGCTGTAACTCTGCTTACTCGCAAAAGTCCAATAACAGGGGCCTGTGGAGATACACTTCACAAGGTTCAGGTATTTACTATCTTACTCTTAAAGTACTTTAGGTCTCCAAATAAAAATATTTTTACTCCCTAATATATGCCGCTTACAGTAGTATACCAATTACATGGTATACTTTAAATAAAAATAAAAATTTAATAAATAAAATTTTATTTTAGAATTATAATTGGATAGGGAATAAAAAAGTAAATTTATATTGTAATCCAGCGGCAGGCACAACGCGCTTGGAATCTGGTCTAGACCTGACGATGTCAGTGAATGCTAAACAATAGTTTACAGTGGACTCTATCTTTGGTTAGGCGGCCAACCTGCGTTGGGAGAGATTTAAACAGACCTGCAGGAACAGGAGCGTAGTCGATGCAGGCCGAGAAACCACGTTCTGCTACCATTCCGAGTTGAGAAGTGAGAGAGTAAAGTCATTTTAGTGTGAGTTTAGAACTAGTGTCGGGCGTAGGATCCGTCGGTATAAATTATATTAATACCGAACTCCAAGACCTTCACGACCAAAGAGCTAAGTACTTTTGACTAAATTATTAAATTTTTCTAAATTTGAAATTTGCAAAATTAAGAAGTGAATTAATTTGAAATTGGAATTGAAAATTTGAAATTAACGATGAAATTCTGTTGAGTGTGGACTATAATATATGTAAATTGTAAAGGAGTAATTTATTTAAAGTCGAACTTAAAATTTCATTGAAATTATAGGGATTGTAGTAAAAATTAAGAGCTGCAGGTGCTTGCACCATATCCTGTAGGAACTTGTGAAAAATTCCTGTTGAGAACTGTTTAGTTTTGTTTGAGAATTTTATTTGAAAGAAGTTTATAATTATTATTTTATTAGTTTTGAGAAGAAGCCTATTTAATTTATTTCATACAAATTTATTTAAGATTATTATTTTATTTTTATATTTTATACACACGTATTTAGAGGACAGTGAGCCCATGTTAAATCGAAAGTGCCTTGCCTAAGGAAGTAGTAATTTTAACCTATTGTTCAAAACATTGTTTTGGTGGAATACAAGGTTAATAATTGACATTTGAATTGATTTAATAAACCTGAATATTTCTAAAAAGGTGCAGTTTTAATTTCCACCAGTATCTACTTAAATCTTATGAGTTCGAGACTATTTAGGGTCATCATAATAAAAACAAAAAATTTTGTATATTAACATTCAGTTTACAAATAAGTGCGCCACTCTGCTTTATTCTGGTGAACCTTAATAAAATTGAACTTAGTGGTTGTAAATTAATAAGTGGCTTGGATACTGGAAAATTATAAAGTGTTTAATATTAAACTTTTAAAATGGCACTTAAGGTGGACTTGTTAACCAAGGAGGAATTGGACTATGAAATTAGGTTAAGAGGTGTGGAAGTGTCTGATAGTCTTAAGGTGATAGATTTAAGGAAAAAGTTACGGCAGTTAATAAGTCTTGATGTAAATAGTAATTATTTGAACCTGAGTGGAAATGTCGCTTTCAAGGAGGAATGGGATAAAATTAAGTCAGAAACCCAACTATTAGGAACTAGACTGGAGGAATCCATTGAACAGGGACTAACATTGGACATAGTTAGGTGTGAAACAAAAATAAAATCATTGGCAGCGCCGACTGACTAACTTAAGTAAATTGTTTAAAATCGAAGAAAAGGATATAGCTAAACATGTTGAAAACCGGAATAGTATATTAAGTGAATTGTTGTTAAAAATAAAAAACCTAAAAATTGACAAGGAAACATCTGATAACTTGGTGCGCAAGTTATCTGATTCCAATCTGGAAATAGAAGGTGAGCTGGAAGAGGCTGGTAAACCGGAAGTGAAAGATAAGTCTAGTCTAAATATGAGAGATGATGTGTTTGTTTCGGGACACGGCCACATTTAAGTTATAATAAACTACCGAACCCCATTGAGCGTTATTTGAAGGAGTTAAAAATCTGCGATGGATTAAATGTTCAAGAATTATTCGAATTCTTTAAAATAATCTTGAAACTTAAAAAGGAAACTAGATGTACGGAAGAGGATATTATGGAGATTGCGATTTCACATAGTCAGGGAGCTCTTTTGTCGAAACTATTGGAAATAAAACAGGACAATATCACGGTCAAATTAATGCTTGAAATATTATTGAATTATTTCATGCCATATCATCAGCGTGAACTTTTGAAATTTGATAAGGTGCACCGTCCCCAAAGATATAATGAAAGCTTATCCAACTACATTTTAGACATTAAGGAATCAGTAGAAGTACTTTGTTGTAATATAAATGAAAGGGATGTTGTGGAATTAATTAAAGTGGGAATTAATCCTGAAACCAGAAATAAACTAGTGTTTATGGGAAATCCGAGCACATATTCCGAACTGGATGAGATGTGTATAAGGGCGAATAATGTAGGTTATGCTGACAACGTGAGGAAAAACAGGGAATAATTTGAATGTGAATAGGAAGTATAATGTACCGGTTAACCAGATTAGGGCACGGCAAGAAACAATAACTTGTTATAAATGTAATAGACCTGGTCATTATGCTTATCAGTGCCGGGAGCTAAACAGGAAACCTGTTGTAAACCAGCGGAGATCTATTGTAAACCACACTCCAGCTATTAACCCCGAAAATGTAGGTCGTAATGTACAGGAGTCAAAAAACTAGTTAGTAGGGAAAGTTCGAACAATGAGTTAAGGAAGGGCGAACTTTCCCGGTTACCTAAAATTGTGTCCAACAAAAATTCACATGAATTATCTGCTAAATTAAATCATACTTGGCAAAAGAAAAATTCGGAAAATATTAGTTCATTGCCCAGCTTAGAAATAGATTTTGGCAAGAATATATCATTAAATGTATTATTAGATACTGGTAGTAGTATAAATATAATAAGTGATAGACTGTATAAACTATTATTAGAGAATAAGATTGTAAAGTGTTACCAGTTATCTAACCTGACATGTATGAGTGCTGAAAATAAAAAAATGTCCGTAATCGGCAGTGTAAATATAAAAATTAAAATAGATATGTTCACCTGGAAAGTGGAATTTCTTATAGTGAAGGACTTAGCCCAAAAGGCAATTTTAGGAGCGAACTTTATAAAACATTCTGGTTTGTTAATAGACTTGAAAAATAATTGTTGTCGATTTGACTTTAATGTAGAGAAGTGTATAAAATTTGTGCAAAGTATTACAGTAGCGTGTATGAACACCAATCACACTTATAAAATAGGATGCGAAGAGGCCAGTAATGAAATAATAAAAATTATAAAGGAATTTCCAACGGTATTTACCGACAAAATTGGTAAAACTCTAGATTATGAGTATAAATTAAAAGTTAAAGATCATGAACCCGTAAAAATTAGACCATATCCATAGAATCCACCTAAACAATTAAAAATAAAAAGTTTTAGTGAAAGTATATCAAGCTTTAGTAGGTTCCAGACTGAGCTATGGCTTGGCATGTTGGGGAGGTACATATGTTACTACTATATCCTATCATTGTACTCCAGAAAACCTTCATCCGCATCCTATCCAATGCTCATAGAACGGAACATTCATGGCCACTTTTTATTAATTTCAAAATTCTTCCCATTAGAAATCTATATATTTTTAAAGTTTTAAAACTATTTTACATCAGAAGTACATCAAATTTATTTGGAGAAAAATATCAGATACCAATTAAGAAATCTACTAGTGGAAGTTCCGAAGCCTAACTTAACTCTTTATAAAAAGTTTTATACATTTAATGCACCACGCTTATTTAATTTAATTTCGTTCAAAATTCAGAAAAAAGAAACTAGTTCACAATTTTTAGTTGGCCTAAAAAAACTATTGTTCACGTTTCCTGATTGTGAAAATTTATTTAGCGTTATTGAATAGTTTGTTCTTTTTTCTTTCACAAAGGGGATGAATGATTTTTACATTTTAATATAGGTCTATCTAAAATTAGTTTCCTACTAGATTGCATATATATATATATATATATATATATATATATATATATATATATATATTATCGGTTAACTCATTTATCAATTAAGTTTTGTTTATTTGATCCAATTCTAAGTATAGCTCATTATAATAAATGTTTAGATATATTTAATTGTTTTATTGTACCTGTTATGAATAATAGCAAAAATGTCTAAGGCAGAAATAATAAATGTTTATTTTAAATGTCCTTTAAATTTTTTTACGTAAAAAAGATGTATTTTGATTTTTTTTAGTCAGCACAAATGCAGCTGTTGTCTTCTGTGTTGTTTTTAAGTGTTTTTTCAAGTGATGGATATCCCACACGGGCCTTGCCTTTGGGATAAACCTAATTTATTTCACTACAAAATTATGTTATTTTATTATTAATTATTCTAGTTTTTTTTAGGATATTGTACTTAATTGTTTAGAATAATTATGCTGTGCTTAATTTTCTTTTAGTATTAGTACTTTACTGTTATTTGTATGTATTATGTAAAAAAGTGAAATAAATTTCTTTTTAAATTGAATTGAAAAAAAATTATTGACGAATTATTGGAACAGGACATTATTCAACCAAGTGTGAGTCAGTACTCGAGTCCAGCCTTTTTAGTAGGTAAGGAAGATGGAAAATCGGAATGATTAGTAGTTAATTACAAGGAGTTAAACAAGAAATTGGAAGGAGTGAGTTATCCTATAGGCGAAATGCACGAACTATATTACCATTTGAAGGGAAACAATTATTACTCAGTAATAGACTTAACCAAAAGTTTTTATGAAATAAGTTTAGCGAAGGAAAGCCAGGAGTTAACTACGTTCTCGGTACCTTTCGGAAGTTACAGCTTTAAAAGAATTCCTTTTGGATTATTAATTGGAAGTGGGGTCTTGTCGTCATATATGAATAAAATCTTAGGAGAATTGAGATTTACTTGCACTCTCGCCTTTTTGGACGATATTATTGTGTATTCGAAGACATTGGAGGAGCATTATATGCATTTGAAACAAGTATTAGAGTGTTTAAAGAAAAATAATCTTACTGTGAATCCGGAGAAAGTAAAATTTTGTTATAATGAAATTAAATTTCTGGGGACATTTGGTTTCCAAAGACACTATAAGAATGGACCCAGACCGTACACGGACGTTATTAGAATCTCCGAGACCCCGGGACAAGAAAGGTATTGCGAGGTTCATAGGGATGACTAGTTATTTCTCTAAATTTATTCCAAATTATGCGGAAATAGCTCATCCACTCAATGAAATGAGGAAGAAGTCGACCAAATTTATGTGGGACCAAAAATGTCAGGAATCGTTCGATAAACTGAAACGAGCGGTTACCCGTCCCCCCGTATTAGCCATCCCTGACTTCAACAAGGAGTTCACAGTCCAATGCGACACGAGTGATAAGGCCCTCGGTTCCTGTTTATTACAGGAAGCGGACAATGGACATTTAAAACCGGTGGCCTATTATTCGAGGAAATTTAATGAAAGTGAGGTGAAACTTACTACCTATCAAAAGGAAGCTTTGGCAGTTGTCTGTTCAATAAATAAGTTCCGTAATTTCCTACAAATGAGACCATTCAACTTAGTGACCGACAACTCAGCATTGGCTTGGGTATTGTCCCACTTTCGTAAGTTAGGAAAATTAGGGCGCTGGGTGGAGGTTATATTGTCTCTACCATTTAAAATTACGCATGTTAAAGGTAATCAGAACCCAGTAGCGGACTATTTATCTAGATTATTTCAAGATAGTGAAGTTGACAACAATGTGTTACATGAACTAGAAAAATTAGTGAATAAGGACAAGATGAACGATAACTCTTTAAAAATAAACAATGAAACTGTAAATAATAAGGACTTAGTAATAAGAGAGGAAACAGTGTCTATAAATAGTATAAGTACGATGCCTTTTACCTTTATAGACTTAAAAACGCATCAGAAGCAGGATGTAAATATAACTAAAATTATGGAGGGTGTATTGAACTATACCAATAGTGATGTTTACAGTGTGGAAAAAGGGCTATTATTTTATGTGAACAATAAAAACAATTCTAAAAGGATCTATTTACCTGAGCACTTATTCAAGGTTGTATACGAGTATTATCACAACTCATTGTCTGGCTGTCACTTCGGCATTTTAAAAAACACAACAGAAAATAAATGAAAGGTTTTATCACCCTAAACTAAATGATTATGTGAAAAATAATGTAAAATGTTGTGAAGTATGTTTGAAAGCAAAAAGTAGCAACTGGAGGGACCAATGACCTTTCAACAGCAATCTGAGCAGTCGTCCAATGCAGAAGTTATATATGGATATTTATGGGCCATTACCTGCATCTTCCAATCGAATGCAATACATCCTGATAGCAGTAGATGACTTCACCAAATATAATTGGATAATGCCACTCAGGAAATGCACCTCAGGTAATGTAATTAATGCATTAGAAAATAATATTTTCAAAAATATTTCTTTGCCTGAAGAATTCGTGACGGATAATGGAACATATTTTGTCAGCGAGGAATTCTAAAATTATTTGTTTAATTTGGGCATAAAACAAAGGACCATTATACCTTATACTCCTCAAGGAAAAAAAAGTGAAAGGCAAATTCGGAAATTTAAATCAAATTCTGACAGCTTATTATCATAACTGTAAAAAGAATTGGGACAAGGATTTGTACCATGTGCAAATGGCCCTAAATACTTGTCACAATGGAAAGCATAAAAGTCGTCTGCATTTGAATTAATGTTCAGTTTCAAAGCAAATGATGGTTTGTCACTAAAATGGCAAATTAAAGATATTTGTGATGAAAAATGGAGCAAAGATAAGAATGCAAATATGGTTGAAGCTATTCAAAACTTAAAAAGACAAAATGAGCTGAAACTCGAGAAGAAACCGTTACAACCGAAATCACAGGCAATTAAAAATGTATGATGTAGTCTATTGTAGAATTACAAATCAGCGATATAAGCTAGATCTGAAATATGGAGGACCATTCAGAATAATTTCAATTATTAGCTCCAACTCATATGTAGTTCAAAATTTTAAAAGAATTGAATGAGTTCCGTAGAATACACTTGCAGGATGTGAAACCCACTGGGGAAAGAAGAATGCATATTTAAATATAACAAAACAAAATAATTACCGAGGGGTAAATAATTTGAATTACAAAAAACATTTTAAAAAAGGAACTGATTAAAAATTATGACGAATTAAATTAGTTGTAAGAATGAAGAAAAACTATATTAGATGTAGGCTGTATGTATGTATGTTTGATTTGAGAAATTTCAGTGACAAGGAAGATTAAATTAAAATATATTGAACAATTGAGGAAATTCTACAGCCCTGTTAAATTGTAAATATTAACTTGAATTGTAATCTTGTAAAAATGTATTTTAAACTTGAAGAAACCTCAAGAGGAATAAAAAAATTTATGATTTAGATAAAAGGGCACAGGTGAAGTAAACAGTTGCGATAACTACATGGTTTGGGAGAGGAGGATTGTATTAAAACAATTCAGTATTTATTTTTCTGAATAATGCACAAATCCGATACTCATAGTCCGTAATTAATGTTATTAACATGTGTTATTTATGTTTGTATGTAAATTAATAACTAACACGAATGTTGGAATAGTAATTTAAACTTGTTAGTTTGATAAAATTTATGCCAAGGAAGAGGGGAACAGAAGAAAAAAGACTGTTATTTCTATGATGATAAACAACGGTATAGGTAAAAATAATAAAATAAGAACTGACACCCCCGTCTGGGGATATGTTTTAATTCTATATGAAGCTGCGTCAACCAGTGAATGGGCGAGCCAAGGACACACATCCGTGCAGGGCAAAGGTTCCAAGGACGACCCAACTAATAATAGACCGGACCTGCAATAAACATCCCACAACAACAATCACCGTCTACCTCATTCGACCCATTGTGAAGGATTATCTGGATGGACCATCTTTATGGTAGGACTTAGAATTGTAAAAAGGTAGGTGGCAATTGGACTCTTAATATTTGCCATAGTTTAGGTCAAGGTTTCTATTGGGGAACTTAATTGTTTAAGTTTTCAAAAACAATCTAATAATGTATGGACTCTTTTAAAAAGAATTTATAATAATTAACGCTTGGTTAAAATAACTTGATAACTATTATGCTGCCACTTCTTACAACTATTATCAAAAATAAATTAAAACAAATATTATAAATAAAAAAAAAGGTTTTGTAGATTTTATGATGCATGTTAAAGCTAGGTGGAAATACAATTTCTAAAGGATGTGAGATAAATTTCTTAGATTTAAGTATTAAACTTGGCAGATATCAAGCGCTTTAAGGGGGGGTGTGTATACCAATTACATGGTAGGCTATACTTTAAATAAAAATAAAAATTTAATAAATAAAATTTTATTTTAGAATTGTAAATGGATAGGGAATAAAAAAAGTAAATTTATATTGTAATCCAGCGGCAGGCACAACGCGCTTGGAATCTGGTCTAGACCTGACTTGATGGAAGTGAATGCTAAACAATAGTTTACAGTGGACTCTATCTTTGGTTAGGCGGCCAACCTGCGTTGGGAGAGATTTAAACAGACCTGCAGGAACAGGAGCGTAGTCGGTGCAGGCCGAGAAACCACGTTCTGCTACCATTCCGAGTTGAGAAGTGAGAGAGTAAAGTCATTTTAGTGTGAGTTTAAAACTAATGTCGGCGTAGGATCCGTCGGTATAAAATTATATTAATACCGAACTCCAAGACCTTCACGACCAAAGAGCTAAGTACTTTTGACTAAATTATTAAATTTTTCTAAATTTGAAATTTGCAAAATTAAGAAGTGAATTAATTTGAAATTGGAATTGAAAATTTGAAATTAACGATGAAATTCTGTTGAGTGTGGACTATAATATATGTAAATTGTAAAGGAGTAATTTATTTAAAGTCGAACTTAAAATGTCATTGAAATTATAGGGATTGTAGTAAAAATTAAGAGCTGCAGGTGCTGCACCATATCCTGTAGGAACTTGTGAAAAATTCCTGTTGAGAACTGTTTAGTTTTGTTTGAGAATTTTATTTGAAAGAAGTTTATAATTATTATTTTATTAGTTTTGAGAAGAAGCCTATTTAATTTATTTCATACAAATTTATTTAAGATTATTATTTTATTTTTATATTTTATACACACGTATTTAGAGGACAGTGAGCCCATGTTAAATCGAAAGTGCCTTGCCTAAGGAAGTAGTAATTTTAACCTATTGTTCAAAACATTGTTTTGGTGGAATACAAGGTTATAATTGACATTTGAATTGATTTAATAAACCTGAATATTTCTAAAAAGGTGCAGTTTTAATTTCCACCAGTATCTACTTAAATCTTATGAGTTCGAGACTATTTAGGGTCATCATAATAAAAACAAAAAATTTTGTATATTAACATTCAGTATAAGTAGGTATACCGTATATTCGCTTGATATAGGGTATATAAGGAAAGCAATAAGAGGAAGGCAAATGTTTTTTATCGTAGTACACAAATAATAATGAATTTAACAGACGAATTGTAAATTGACATAGTTTAAATATTCTACCTTTCCTTTCTGTAACATTGATACTTTCATAATACCCTTACGCGATTATACTATGTACGGTATTACGAACATAGGCAACTGCTTACACTTAATTAATACGAGTTAAACCAACAGAAGTAAAACTTTTAATAGTTTAAAACGATAAGAAGTCAAACTAATGGATTTTCTTATTCCAAAAGAAGGAATCACTTTCAAACAATTGGTACTGGATTTTAAACTTCCTAATTAGATTCAAACTTCGATGAAATTCCTCACAAAACTTATACTCCGTTTATTATACTATTTTCTTTGTTCTTTTATTTGATCCATCTATGTGTCTTTCTTCCGTGATTAATGCATAAAGTTTACGAGAATAATTTATGAAGGTAGAACAAATATCATATTTTACAAACTTTAAAACTACGGTAGTTAATATCTAGATTGATATTTTTATTCATAAGCAGTCAATCTTAAACTCGAGTTTTACGGCATCGCTATTGAACCCTTCCAAAGTGTTATATACTAACAGAAAGATATTTTTTTAGATAGCTTATAATATTCTTAGAATAATGTAATACATACTGTAATAATATACATACTTATTTGTGAATGCAATAAAGTTTTTTATATAAAGGAGTAACATTTATTTTACATAAAATATCAATATGAGAAAATTAGTAGAAACGGGTTGAAAACGATTTATACCTGAACCAGTGAGTGGAATAAAGAATAATTCAGGTTTTTTAGCAAAATAACTTGAATTCGCCATTTTGTTTTTGAAATACATCCCTATTTGTTGAGTAGAAAAAGGAAATATTTTTATGGTTCTATATCTGTATATTGTTAATTCTTGTTCTGCAATGAGTGGAAAAGGGAGTAACTAGTGAAGTAGTTTCCTTTTCCACTCAACGCAGCGCTAGTTTACTTCTTGTTTGCCACTCTGTTGTGTACAACGTATTTTGGTTGTTACGTTTAGTTTATATGTGTTATAAAGATATGCCCGATGAGGTAAGTAATTTTATATGTCACTATATAACCAGTTTTATGCCTGAACCTGTTAGATGGCTCCACGTGTTTATCAATAGTTGCGGCGTGTAAAATAGAAATCTTATACTAACAAGATTACTAATGGGTTTGACATCAACAGAGAGTTTTGAAAACATATTCCAGTACCATCCTATACAGGGCATAGGTTTGTGCATATATAAATATATATGGGCATCGTAAAAAAATATTATACAAATCACTTACTGTTCAGTACAATGAAATGCCATCATGTGCTGGAAAATATGGTTTTTATACCCTGTAAGGAGTTTCAAATTCGAAATATAAAATTTTAATTCTTGTTAGGCATTATACAAAATCATGTATTTCTGTGCAAAACAATTAAATGGAGATTTTGTAAGCAAATCTAGACTAATTAAATATACCTCAGAATCTAAAGGGTACATCAATGTATCAGTGTTCATATGTGGATTACACAGACATGTTTTTATAAACCAATGGATTTTTTCTTTCTACAATAAATCATGTGGATCAGCTGGCATCAACAAGACAAATATTACTGACGTACAAAAGATTATCAAACGTATACTAGGCCTACATCGATATATGTAGCTCTGTCAATATTTTGTCGTGGAAAATTAAAAATGGGAAAGAGGAAGATGTCGAAAATGTGAAGAAATAAACCAATATAAAATTAATTTGTATACATTTTTCTTCCAAAATATAGTACATTTTAATAAAAATTATTTTAAAAACAACATCAGATATACAATTATTAGCCTATTTGTTTTGATTAAAACCATATTTAACAAATATTATAAAAGAAGCGTTTTTCATAAAAAAAGTGAGTGGAAAAAGGGAATAACATTTAAAAATTCAAACCCTTTCTAATTGATTAGGATAAAAAACGGTTTTGATTAATTTATTTTCGTCATTTTTTAATTAAGCCTTTTCGTACTGACAGTTTTTTACATTTATCCAACGCTATGAAAGGTTGGTGTTTTCTGAAAATTTTAGTTTTACTAAGTTATTTTCGTTTCTAAAATTGATAAATTTGTAAGATAATATTTTTAAACAAATTTCAATAAAATACGTACGAAAAAGTACATTAAAACTTAGATTGAAATTGTTTGTCTTCATAAGATTAGATCTGTAAACATTGATAAAAAATATTAAAATGCTATAAAATTTAAAAAAACTGTATGCAAATAGATTTTAACATTATGCTGAATGGGAGCTCAGCAACAAAAGTTTAATTGGAACTAAGATGGTTCATATTGAGAATAAGTGGTAAAAGATTAATAGGGACCGTTTGGGAGTAGCGTTTCCAGGTTATGATGTACTTAGAATGAATGACCCAAGATGGAACTATGGAGTAACTGCATCGTGTTTGTCCTAATAAGAATCGGACAGGTCCTTAAATATGGCCAACATTTTTTTAATTCTCTGCCGATTTGTTGAACAAAGCTATAAAATAAAAACAAAAAAAACGGTTGCTCAAGCGGTAGAGGTGGATCCTCTGTGATGCTTTCTGTAAGATCTTTCCTACTACCCATCGTTACCGCACGAACATACAAAAATATATACAGATCAATGTGATTTCATTCTGAACAACATGGCAATGTCAAAACAAAATGATTTTATTTCTAATTCAGCTCCTCTCTGGATCTGGTAACTCCCTTACTCTTTTTAAATATATAATTCAGCTTTAGTATGAGGAGCACTTATGCTGGTTAAAATACACTTTATGTTGTCAGGTTCATTAATTTTAATTCCTACAGTGCTGATGAATAAATTATATTAAATTTATGCTTTAAGCTATTACGATGTGTGTCTCAATTATCAACACATTGATTTCCATACATTGGTGTTAACTCACTTGTTATTTGTTCTTATTGTTGAATGTTACTCATTAACTAGCTGTCATATCAATAATTTTATATATTACTAGTGCTAGGTGTTACCCACGGCGTCACAAGCTAATTTTAATATCGAAGTAACCTAATTAGTAAATACTAATGAGATAACTGATGGAGCCATATGGAATGCTTTAAACGATAAGGCTTAAGCGTGCATGAATATTTATAATTCAAATTAAATATTTCTTACGCTATAGCTAACTTTGACTTTGATCAAGAAAATATAATAAAGTGTCTTGGAAACCTACTTCGATAAAACAACTTTACATGCAAGACTTTGTCATATACTTCTCTTTAAACATATTTCAAGAGCAATAGTTTTGCTTGTCCAGATGAATAAATAAACATTACATGCGCAGGGCTAAGAAGGCTATTATGTTCAAAAATATATAATTTTGTAATAAGAGGGAAGTCCTTAGTTTATGCAACATTAAAAATATCGTTTATAAAGTTTTTCGTTATAGAAGAATTGCTATTCCGATCATAGTCTGGGATAGAATGGCTCGTTAATGCATGCCATAGTACATTCCTCCGTGTTTCCAGCATTGTAGAAATGCCGTATCACAATATCCAGAAAGATAACCGGTTTTAGTACTTTATGTTAAAAAAAGTACAGCTGTGTTCATTAAGGTAGGTTTTATACCAGTGAATACATTAGTTGTTTTAAACTTATCACTGGCGCAATCTGAAGTAAAATTTCAATACAACTTTGTCTCTGCTGTCTCCAGTAATCAAACACAGTTCTAAAATATAAAAGTTAACAGATTTTTCTGCCTCTTTAAAAATTAAAATTAAAAGTCTTGAGGGATATTCTCTTATCTCTACATGTTATACTTTAAATGTTATTTTAAATTTTATGAATGGATATTCAGAGTAAGCTGTCATCTGCACTGAGTGGCTACTTGGTTGTAAAATCTTCTCATTCACAAACATGATCCAGCCAATAATACTGTTACAAAAGTTAACACAGTACTCCTTATAAAGGAATATTTCTTTTATTTTAGTATATTTCAAACCCTGAACTGAATCGTTTTCACAAATTTATTAACTTAAATTAATTCTGCTCGTTTATTTTTTCAGTGAAGGCCCCGCTTCATATTATACATGTAAAATATTCCAACCCGCATTGTAATTATATGTTATATATCAAAACATAATAATTATATTATATAGCAATACATTATTCTACTAATGTGAAATATTTTACTATTAAGCTTTAATATATTTTGTTAATAAATTAACAAGAAAGGTAATACCCAATTTATAAGGCAGGTTTTTTCAAACCACACGCTAGGTGTTTAAGCATGACAAAAATTCACCATTTACTAAAAATGAGCGTTGCAGAATTAAAGTAATCTGCATTAAATTATAGAAGCTATTGATTTCATACCTTTATTCAGTTTATTCAGAATTAAAACGGATAAAAAAATTTGTTTATTTAAAGACCAGTTATTGCCGTGTGTAACTTTTAAATTACGAAATTAAATCTCGTAGATTACAAACGGAATTTGTTTTTTCCACATGTATGTTGTGAAATGCAATGTGTCAGATATTTTATTATATTAGCTGTAAACAAAATTATATGATCTGAAAAATACTTTTAAAGTATGTGTATTCTTTCAAAGTGTAAATGTAAGTATTTAGAGGTCACGTCAAGATGTAATGTTCTATTTCTTATTTAACATTTGTAATGGAAACTATACATTAAGTTAATTATAACACAATATTATAAAGCTATACCTGAGTATTGCACTTAGTCAATAGCACATTAGTGTGTACAATATGTCATTGTTACCACAGAACTAACATTTAAAAGTATATATGGACATATTTATCGGATCAAATAGTACTCCCTGTAATGATGGTGATCCTGACGAAACCGAGCTGTGGTCGCTACGATTCGGATAGCCGGGGAGCAAATAATAACCTTTACGAAACAAAACAATTTTCTACATATAACACAACTATGGTGGAAGGGTTGATTCAATGTGAATGTTGACATTAGCTCCAATACACCTCCCTCTTAGTGCAGCGTCTGGAAGCCTGGATTCCAGGACTCAAGACTATGACAGCGTCACATACCAGACTAAGACGAAGGTGGACTGGAGCTAAACTCAACATTCACATGGAATAGTTTTTTAAAACTGTATTTAACGAGAAACACCCATATATTTAATAAAATATAATTAAAATAAAACAATATACAGTGTTAGTTGATACTGAATAATCTTTGACTATTGTAAAAATGAAAGTATTATTTATCCTTTCCTTAACTTTAATTCCTTAAAGAATGATTTTATATTTATAGTTATTAACCAAAGACTATAGTGAACTTTAGAGGTTGAATAAAGACCAAAGCAAAAGATTTCGATAATGTTACTTGTAATGTCATTAACACAAGTTTGGTTTACTAGTACTATTGTAGAAGCAGTGTACATTTTTAATAAATGTAAATAAAATAAGAAACGCAAAACCATCTCAAGGATCTCATTTGCAGTTTTGCCGTCTTGAGTGACAAAATGGGGACAGCAAGAATATATTGTATTGTTAAGACAGCACTGGATAGCTTTCTTGTTATCTAGAGCTAACATCCAATCTAGCCCTTACTTCCCTCCAACTTTTCTTGTGTGGTTTAACACGCTCAACCGAATCAGCTTTGTAATGTCGGTACTGTGACAACATATATATTTTTTTTGCAGGAATTATAATTCTATTTCAGATTGGTTTAGAAAAGTAAGTAAACATTAATTTAAATTTTACATTTGTTTCTGCCAATCACCTAGACTAGTTGTTTTTAGTAATAAACGTTCGTATTTTAGAAGTATTTTAACTGTAGATATCTTATTATTTAATGTGTTTGTTATACTGGCGGTTAAAGTAAACCATTTTTATTAATTAGATAGCATTGATATATCATGTATTGTTGCCGTTCTTTCTGGATAGCACCCTTCCAATGGAAGATGTTTTCTCTAGTTCTAGTTATAAGTAAATTTTGGTCTGGGTTGTGGTGTAGGCAACTTGTTCTGCTCAGGACCTCACCGTACTTTATGAGACTTTGTACACAGATTAATATCTAACTTGTTCTGTTTATGATGAATCCAGTTCAACTGCCCGTATTGTCACCTTTCCCAAGTTCGTATATTCTTGATATGTTACCTATATTTTACATCGTAGGAAGTAATTATTACAAGTATGGCTAATGGAAATAGTGTGTTATAACTACAAGAGTATTTACAATGATATGTTCATGATACAGGACATAATTTCCATCATGACTGTGATACTTAAGACGTTCAATGTGAAATTACGCTGTGAAATCTTGTAATGGAAAGTAAAATAATATTTTCGTGAATTGTGTTTGTTTTAGCTATATCAATATGCTTTAGCCTCATTACACAACTGCATGACTTGATTTAGTGTGTATTATGTTGTGCTTAGGACGTTTAGAAGGATTAAAAACTCCAAACTTCAAATCATACGGCAGCTTTTGACAACATATCACATACCTCATTTTATTGGAAGCCCTTCTGTCAGGAAAGTCACACACATTAGTCTCACTGAACACCGTTCACAGCTTGATCCAACGACCAGGCCTAGGAACTACCATTGATTGGACGTCACTTCACTAGCGAATTCTATTTACAGCTCCTGAGTTAGTAATCTTAGTAATACTTCTGTGTCTGTATTGTCTTTAGCCTTACTACTGTGGAGGATATAGAGGCATCGAAAACTCTTAGATTGCGAGGAGAGAAGTTTTTTGTAATCTGAAGAACAGTGACCTAAACCAATCAAAAATCCACTATCTTAAATTTTAAATCTGAATGAAGTGGCAACACTTATTGTTTACCAGCTATCTGGAGACTTCAGAAGTCCTGTCTAGAGACATTGTTCTCATTTTGAACTCGGCATTCGAATCCTCAACAATGTATTTATCTAACGTTATTAGAAATTTGGTATGACATTACAGAGGTTCCTGAATGTTCTTTCTGAATCTAAACTGCGATTAAGAAAAAAAACAAACATTTTAGTAATTAGATTTAAAAATCTAATTAATAGCAGATATGTTTTAAAATTCAAAGGTTTTATAGTTTACTTTAATGGGGTATGAAGTTAAGGAAGGCTTTATCTTTAATGAGTGTGGAAATATCATTAACTTCTACAAGATCTCACAAATTGTACTTAACAGGATGAAAAATTAAATTCCATAAAATATTTACAAACGTTTGGATTGAGTATTTACATGATGGTGTTTCGTGTTAAATAAGCAAGTAGGTTTGACCAAAAATATATAACAATGTATGAAGTTTAATTGGTTTGCAAAAAGGTAAAACACAGTTTATATATACTAAAATATGGATAAAGAGAAATGTTTTTTTTTTAACGTGTAAAGTTAAGATGTGTTACAATATGAAGGACAAGCTGGGTGGATGAATTATAGCACTGGGAGAACAAGAGCGTCATCTGCCTTGATTTATGTAAAACCGACCCAACTTGCACCCTCCCAGAATCAACCAAACGTTTTCCAATATGTTTGGTTGTCCCAGTGTTTGTTAGATACTCATATATCCGCGGGTGCGGAAGCGTGCTGGGCCCATAACCCAGAGGTCCGTGGATCGAAACCACGATCTGCTACCCAATTTATGTACCGTTTTTATAGCACATATATTGTAATTTATATGGAGCTAATACTTTATAAATTAAACAACTTTTCGGAAATACTTGGTTTATTCCGAAATTCAAGTTCACCCAAAAGTTTACAAAGTTTACAAACTTTTGATTCAATTTTATTCAAAAATCACTCAATCAATCAAATCTAATTAAGAGTCTGATTAAAAGATATTAAAATTAAAATTAAACTAAAAATGTATACTTCTCCAAAAATGGTTTTAAATTAACAAAACAAAATAAAAAGTTCTCTTCTCAAAATACTCAAAATTAATATAACACAAAACTTGATATTTACTTTATCACCAAAATTTAATTCACAAAACTTCAAAAAATTTGAATTAAATTTTCAGACTCTGAAAGATGGGAAACTTTAGAAATTTTTAATACAGTATTATAAAATAAAAGATATTAACTATACGCTGGTACGGGACTTACTACTTTGAAGATTACGGAGGCAGATCGGATCTTAAAACGCACTAAAATATTTTAAATACTTCAAATTGACTTTACCCACGAAAAATAAATTACTCTAAATCCCAACTATTGGGTTAGAGAAAGAACTTCAGCTACTAACTCGACCGCTACACGTACTCCTCAATCGCCAAGACTAGACTGACCGCTCCTCCAGCGAGCCGGGAGGAACGCATCACCCGATACGTCACTGACCGATCAGCTGATTGCCGGTCCAACTGAACAAACAATGTCCCCGCACCGCGTCTAGTTAATAAGAGCCTACTTCCTACCGCGATTCAGCATAAAGAATTAGAACTATGGTACATATTTTCCCTAGCCCGAAGCTGCAATCACGGTAGGAACCTAAACCTTTAAACACTCATCCCGGACTAAGTACAATAATATCCCTCCACATGCACACTTTTAAATAACAATTCTTTTGTACTTATCACTACGTGGAGGCTGTGATGTGTAGTCCGAGGGGTGATGTGGTAGGAGTGTCCGACGTCGAGTGTGGCTCCCCAGGTAGCCATCGCAGAGGGATGTGGTGGGTGAGGAGTCGAGGCAGGTAGCTTCTCCAATGATTGTGCGCCCGGTGCAGTGCGGCGGCATCGTTGATCTCGTGGTTGGCTGGCTCTGGTTCGCTAATAGCACTGCTACCTGCTCCTCCAATCTAATAACAATTTCAGCCAGCGAGGCATTGAGCTCTTGGAGGACATTCCTTTTTACAAAATATTCCCTCCGTATAATTGTATGGCTGTCAGTCTTTCACGGTGTTTCTTATTGTACGCCTGCGCCAGTGTCACGAATGTAAACCACTACCAGATGTTGTTAATTACAATACAATCAATTTACAGGGATTACAATGGCACAATAATCAATTGTTTACACACAATAAACCTCATATAGTGATAAAAAACAATATTACCCTGTCCTTCTACATTTGAAGGAACAGGGAAGAAATATCACTATCAATACAACTCATTGTATACCAAAAAAAAAAAAAAAAAAAAATATTATTATTACCCTGTCCTACTCTATTGGAAGGAACAGGGAACAACAACACCACAACATTACCAAAATCACCCTGTCCTTCTACATTTGAAGGAACAGGGAAGAAATATATCTCATGATATATCACAATACATCAGAATACATCTGTGTATTTACTTTATCCACCATTAATGCCATTCATTGTCCCTGAAAATTACATGGTTTACAACCACACTCCTATCACACACTTACACTGGCATTTTATATTATGACTTCTCATCTTAGCCATGCAATTGCTGAAATAAAAACGTCGTCACATCACCCTTTTATATTCCAATATTTATTTGTATTATTATAATGAACTACTGGACTCTCATACTTAACTTGTTTTGTGTTTTGGGCCAAATTAATACATAATTATATAATCAATTCTTGAAGTTAATTTAGAAATAAATTATATTGTCATTTTATTGTTTTTAGACCCATCTTCAATTCCTTTTCAACAATATAATTGTCCTGAAAATAAAACATACTGAGCTTTGCCCGGGGGGGAGTTAATGTTTATGGAGTTCTCAAATTTCACATTTCAAATTTTAATTTTAATTTGGAAATATGCACCTTTAAAGAAAAAAAAACCTATCTTTATTTTAAAACAAAAAACACATTTTACAAGGATCAATATTTCCTTGTTATTTCTGATAAGCATTTAACATGAAAATATTCAATCATATTGCCCAGTCCTATCTTTACTGCCGTGTCATAAACGCTTTCACTTATCGGGCCCACTTAGTTTTCACTTATCAGAGTCACTTCGCTTTCACTTATCGGGTTCACTTGTAATTAAACTTTACGATACGGACTCTTCTGAACAAATACTTTTACAAGGGGCCGAGTTATTCCAGCTTGATTACATCCGGACCTTTTTACAATTTACACAGGACGCTCTCAACAATATTCCTATCTCCTGCCCTCATTGTTCTTGAAACTTTCATAACCATAATTATTTTATAACCCCCTTTCAGATTACAAGCCCTGTCCCTAATATTAAATTTCAAAGTGGACTTCAACATTTTTCTAAGATTCTGACGGTGTCGCTTTCAGAAGCATTTCCGCCCCTAAAATTTATTTCAAATATTAATTCCTTTTTGAGCAACAGATCTACATGCGCTAGCTCCATTTTTATTTTAAAATAATTTTCTTAAAATAAATCAAATATTCCAAACTCACAATATTATTCTAAGTCCTAAGTCTTACTCACTACACAAAATTATGCAGGTTTATACACAATGTTCAAGTTCATACAAGTCTTATACAAGTTACACACACTTTCATGAATTATACAAGTTTATACCAGTTTACAAGTTCTTTCCTGTAAATAACCTGTTGTACAAGTTTATGCTCAAAAAGAAATAGCAGATTGCGCAATTTATGTACCGTTTTTATAGCACATATATTGTAATTTATATGGAGCTAATACTTTATAAATTAAACAACTTTTCGGAAATACTTGGTTTATTCCGAAATTCAAGTTCACCCAAAAGTTTACAAAGTTTACAAACTTTTGATTCAATTTTATTCAAAAATCACTCAATCAATCAAATCTAATTAAGAGTCTGATTAAAAGATATTAAAATTAAAATTAAACTAAAAATGTATACTTCTCCAAAAATGGTTTAAATTAACAAAACAAAATAAAAAGTTCTCTTCTCAAAATACTCAAAATTAATATAACACAAAACTTGATATTTACTTTATCACCAAAATTTAATTCACAAAACTTCAAAAAATTTGAATTAAATTTTCAGACTCTGAAAGATGGGAAACTTTAGAAATTTTTAATACAGTATTATAAAATAAAAGATATTAACTATACGCTGGTACGGGACTTACTACTTTGAAGATTACGGAGGCAGATCGGATCTTAAAACGCACTAAAATATTTTAAAATACTTCAAATTGACTTTACCCACGAAAAATAAATTACTCTAAATCCCAACTATTGGGTTAGAGAAAGAACTTCAGCTACTAACTCGACCGCTACACGTACTCCTCAATCGCCAAGACTAGACTGACCGCTCCTCCAGCGAGCCGAGAGGAACGCATCACCCGATACGTCACTGACCGATCAGCTGATTGCCGGTCCAACTGAACAAACAATGTCCCCGCACCGCGTCTAGTTAATAAGAGCCTACTTCCTACCGCGATTCAGCATAAAGAATTAGAACTATGGTACACTCATATATATTATATTAGAATTTTCATGATAAAAGATGTCAGAAATTACTGTTATAAAAAGAAACATACACATACAAAATATAATTAATTATTTCAGTCAAGTCATCAATTTGTTGTTCTACGACCGCCGCAAGTAAAAACGTAGATGTTATTTATATAAAATTAAAATAATTATTCTTAGGAATACATTAATTGATGTAAACAAATTGCTTTAAATCGTCGAAAACGTAAAACTGTCGATATATCTGAATCAAAATAAACGTTTACTATGCCCCTGCACATGAAACCTATGACTTAAAAGTAGATTACGCTTGCGGCTAGAAATCTCAAACAGCCTAAATAAAAATCGGGACGTTGTTGGGAGAATCCGGAGCTGAAGATGATGAACTTGGAAGAGTGTGAATTTACTGAACTCAAAACGCGATAATTTGCTATTATGGTTTACCGTGGAATCATAACACAAAATCTTAGAATTCTTGTGTAAGTAATGTTAAATCGGTTTGAAAATTACGTTTTATATTCTTGATAAACAATATTAACTAAAAAAACACAAATTTTTTCTTATTTTATTTATTAATTATATAACTTTTATAAAGTGTAAATAATTATATCTATCATAATATTTTCGAAATTTTCCGGTTGTAACAGTATTAGTAAACTCGGATAAGTATTTTGACTTACTCCTCTACCATTCGAAAAATATTTTCCCTTTATCTCTGTTAAGACAAGAATACGATTTCATAAAGGTACTTAGGAACTGAAAATCTCGATCTTATACCTTGTGACACTTTGGCTACATCAGGCAGTCTTGTTCTAATCTTTAAAAATAGTTAAAGCCCGTAAAATATAAAACATCTACAACATCAAACAAAATTGTTATTTATTAAATACAAATACAAAATTGTTATTAAAATTAATAACAGCTAACAATGTGTTGTAGAACACTCGTTACAAAAGTATTGACTGTAGCTATTTATTGAGGTTTACGGCCGCGTCATAGTGCCCAAGCTATCTGGAAACAGCCATATTCTGTTAACCAACCCCTAAGATTTGTCTAGCTATTATTATTTTGTTCTCACCGTCTTCAAATTTAATGACAATTACAAACACGTTATAAAACAATACTGCACCATACTGTTTAATTATCCTTATTGTATGACATATTATTGTTTTTATATGGGTAAGCATAAGTTTTATAACAAGAATTCCATGAATAATTGTACGCTCAGACAGTGTATTATTTTACACAATGAAGGCATACAATAAGCTAATGGTGTGTTTCTAGACATATTTTTTTTAGTTATGGTGTGGGGATGTCTCAATGGGGTGTATGTATCACTCAGTATTGAATTCCTGCCCTTGAAATCCTTTGTTTTGTATTAGGAAAGGAAGGGATTTATGTAATTTCCTATATATAATATTACTTCATACCTACTTTTTGGCCTTAAAAATAAATAAATCAAAATACTTCACGCTCAGTATGAAGTGTAGACTAAAAGTGTTACTCTGTATTCATTATAGTAAACGCATATATTTGACAATTAATAGATGTACACGTGGTAGTGTGTAAATATGTAACATTCCACACGATATATTTATAACCATTTGGTCTCCGGTCTGGCCAGTCACTGAAAACTGACACCAGTTTCAATTCTGAAGGAAAGACTGCAGAAGAGATTGCTTTACCTGCCTCTCTCGCTTTCGCTAAAACATCTCCTGATATTGCTGTGCAAATCATATAATGTTGTATTCCTGTCATAATATGTGCTCAGAACATTCTTTTACTCTAAATGTCTTTTTACAAGTTTATTTAAAATTTCATAACTTTATTCTTACACATTTCCACATAATTTAGCTTTTGATATTCAGGATGATAAAGCTTTGAAATGCAATATTTTTAGCTAGCTTTATGCATGATTAAGGAGAAAGTTTGATGTGAAATTTTATTGTTTGTTGGGTTAAATTGTTATGTAAAGAATCCCCAAAATATTGTAATATTAACAATGTAGACAATAACCTAAAAATGTATTGATGGAGCTTCATTTTGATTTTTAAGACAAGAGGTATAAAGAAAATTTATCTTTTTTCGATTGTGCTATAAAACCCATCTTGTTAATTTATTTGTACATTTAAATATAGTATGTGAAAGGAAAAATATTAAATATAATTGCATGTACTGCTGTTTATTATCACATGCGGTTGTGTTGTATTGTAAAAACACGTTACAATTATTTGAGAGCTTTTATTTATAGGGTGAATACAAAGGATAGTAAGCCTTGTAAACGAAATATCGGAAAAGTAATGTACATATCAGGTTTACATATAGGAGAATATCTAAATAATGTTTGGAAGTGCCTTACAATGAAAACAATATACAGTTGTATCGGAGAACGTAAGCTGACAGAACAATCAATCCAGAGCGATTGGACTTAGTGGAGCCATGTTATTATACAGCCCGGTATTGTGTATTGCAAAGTTCGTGTGTAAAACTTGGCAGATCCTTTTTACATGGAAACATCCTACGTATATGCAGTAAGTATATTACATAGGTATAAAACTGTATATCTCATTCTTATAGTTCATAGTAAACCTTAAAATGTAAAGAAGCTCTTTTCATATATTTCATAATTACAGTGCAATAAATCGATTTAAAAATATATTTATTTCTTGAATAAGAACGGAAAAACTAGTGGTTATACGATTCTAGGGACACCCTCAAGTTTTAACGAATGTTAAGTTGCTTCAAGATAAAAATTATACACTATTAAGCTGTCTCAACATTGGTTTAACGATTTTTTTATCTTATTACAAGTAAGTATTCCAGAGTTAGCTTTTTACTATATAGACGTTAAAAGTTAATACCAATCTCAAAGATAAAACTCTATGAAGCGGTTGTATTGTTGCACTTCTAGAAGATTTTCTTGAAAGGAAAACAATCTCGGACCCGACCTGTTCCTCATTTGTTATTGATGTCAATATCCGCCAAACTTACCTCTCTACGAAGCAACAATTGTTCCATTCTACAGACCATTATTACTTGATATAGTCATCAAGTGAAAGAACGAACAATACGTCCACTGTGTACTGTATATTGTCGATAACTATATTTTATTTTATAAAAAATGAAATTTTAGTAAAAGTTAGTATATGTAATAGCGTTATTTTCATAAAATATAATGCTAATACAATAACCTCTCATGCAGCTTGAATGGGATAAGTTCGATTCTCTAAATTTAAAAATATTGTAATGTTGTATAAAACTTATTTTCTGATTGGTGCAGGGGCATAAACTTGTTGACCAATAAGAAACTTAGTAGGTTCCATGTGATGTAATGTTGAAACAAAACTACAGGAGAGACACTGCTTACATTAATAGTGTGGTTTAGTCTTGTAGGCAGAGAGTTTGGTCCGGATTAACAAAAAACTCTAGTTTACGGGTTTGTACATTTCATTAGAAATTTGGAAAATAAAAATGAAACAACTGTTTTAAATTAAATACAATTTTATTAATATACATCTTTAGTGTGTTTTTAAAACACCAATCCAATTTTACTCAAAAACTTTAAATAACTGAATAGTAAATTGTATTAAGAAAATGATAACATCTCAACTTTGTTATAAATTTAGTAAGCTGTTTAATTTTATTCTTATTATATACGATGTTATAATATTATATTGTTTTACATCATTATAACAAGAAGACGTATTTTACTTTTGGTTGGGATGTACCAATTCAAGCTATGTTCAGGTATTAGAACATGGTTTAAGCGAGCAAACCATCTGAAATGTACTATTTTTAAAATTATATAAAAAACTATAATTAATAATTGAGTTGGATTCGTAAACACATTCAAACCGTCGAGGACTACAACGTGCTGAATGAAAACAAATTTTTAACATAACTAGGCTACAATTTAATTTAACAGAACCCAACTCCTCTTATATATTTTGGCTTTATGAATAAACAATAATCTACTCATAAATATTTTTGATGGAATATCTGCACTAGTGGATATATTGCATAACTAAATATATTTTTGATAGTGCAATTGTACTAAAAATAAAATTAATATATAAAAAATTATAGCTAAAATTGTACTTTTGTATTTTGTCTTATTTGTATACAAATAGAAATATTAATACAAACAATATCTGTAAGAGTGAGCATGTAAGTATTTATATGGTAGATACCATAAATGATAAGAATATAATCACCTTTCTGGAGTATTATTACATGACGAATTCTTAAAATATTTATAAACATAAGTTGATTTTAAATAAGGGTTTGGCATGAGAGTTTTGATTACATATTATTTCATTTATGATTCCATAACTTTTGAAGTATTAATGAAATAATTTACAAATCATGGCAACAAATAGTTTATTTTAGCAAGAAATTAAACTTTCAGTAATGAAAGATGTTTGGTGTTGAAATACGAGACTGAGAAATATTTCAATGAATGGCCTGAAGTGAAAATTTAGAAGCAAAGCTGTAAAAGTAATATTTAATATAACTGTACATGAATTGGTAGTTTTATATGTTTTAAGTGTGTTAAATCTTAAAAAATTAATAATAACGAACCATTTCTTATAAATGTGAGTAAAATATACTATCCATTGCAGGAAGCTATATGCGGGAATGAGAAATGTAATAAGAAATTTATATGTGCTAAAAAGGCGTTATCATCCTGCCAAAAAAAATTAATTTTCCCCATAAAATAGTAAAATATTTCAAGCATCATATAGTAGGTAATCTTAACTCAGTCAAAGCATCCATATATTTTATATTTAAAAAGTATCTACAAGGCTTCCCCCTTATGGAAAACTGCAAAATTGACATTGGAATGTAGTGCTTAAAATAGTATCAGCAACAGTTTTGAAGTAAGTGGATTGAAACAAAATCGTAATAGGTTGGAGTACAGATTACCTTCAGTTATTTTATAACGATTTATGTTTAGAGTTATAGCTCTGGATATAAAGGTTCTGTAGATTGAAACTGGGTACATAGGTTCCGCTTGGTCAGAGATAATCTTTATTGATTTTGAAGTAAAGGTAAATGGTCAGCTAAGTTTATCCAAAATATACTTTTAACTGTACATTTTTGCAGTTGTTATGAATGCAGTGGCTGATAAGTATTGTGATGTACATATATATAAACCAAAGTAAATCTTACTATAATAACTTTTACCATATAAAAGACTTTAAAAAACTTTTCTATTTTCTTGACAGAAGTGGGCTCTCAGACTGTTTTTATACATACACATTCTAGAATTACTCAAATTTCATTCTTAAAACTGGAACAATTAGAACATTTTGGAATGCTAACATTTACATGGATATATTTTCTATGAATTATTTCGAATACAAACTGTAAGCAACAACTTTGAATAACAATTCAAATGTGCTAGCAATAAGCAACAACAGTTACAGATAAATATATTAGTAAAATTTATTAAATATTTTTTTAAACAATCACAAAGTCTAAATACAATTTTAATGCATTAAGAACATGGTTCATATTTTGTCATTCATTAATTATTTCTAATTTATACTATCCAAGCAAATATAAAAACTTCCTGAAGACTTCAGCACAGCTTAACAACAATTATTATGAAAGTGGTTTTTTACAAGAATAATTAGAGAAAATTGCATATTTGACAAAACCCAAGAATCTAAAGGCAGCCATTCTTGGCTTCCTGAGAGTTCTCTCACGTTCGCTCCAGTGGTTGTGGGCGAGAAAGAGCTCCTTGACATTCTTCCGCCAATGATTAAAGTCGCCCTCCTATAAAAATTGCAAGCAGTCATATTAACATGACGGCAATTTCCAAAATGCGATTCTAAGTCAAGGATGGCAGTATTTAGAGTGTTGTTATATTAGAGTGTTAATGTCAGGAACGACATTATTTAGAGATTTTATGTCCAGGGCAGCAGTATTTAGCGATTTTAGTCAAAGGTGGCAGTATTTAGCGATTATACGTCAAGGACTGTAGTATTATGCGACCATACATCAGGGCGGTAATATTTAGCGACTATATGTAAAGGGCGGCAGTATTTAGCAATTATATGTCAAGGGCAGCAATGTTTAGTGATTCTACGTCAAGAGTGGTAGTATTTAGAGATACTATATCAAGAGTGGCTGTATTTAGCGATTATATGTGAAGGGTCGCAGTATTTAGAGATTGTAATCAACAGCGGCAGTATTTAGTGATACCTTGTGTCACCATTGACTACACGTTGACTTCATTATTTACTTTTTCACTAAATATGAAGTAAAAAGTGTAGAATCATTACTAAGTTCTGCGTGCTTCACGTAATACATCCTTATTGTTTGTAAGTTATATACGGCGTCAATGGGTACTTTATTGGTACTGTATAGAAAAATAAAAGTGTCTTTACACATAATTGAAACTATATGTATAATAATAATTTATCCTATAATATATTTAGAAACTGCATTAATTCGTCATTAAAACTTCAAATGTTCCTATCTAAATTTGGTACTGCATTTTAGTTCAATTTTAAAAACGTTCCATAACGTAACGTTATATTGATCGCTATTCAGCGATATGTTATAACACAAACTGTCATCCATGACAAACGGGTGTACGGGGATGTTACTCTAACGAGGAATAATGTAGAAAATGTTTTGTAAACTGCGCCGCTACCGGGAGAGAGATGTGAAAACTGAGGTGTGACGTCAGAGCCGACAGTTTCCACGTGTGTTGAGCCACTAGCTGTCGCGACTGCTTCTCGCTATATCCGATATCATACGACAGTAGAGGATACCATCCGTGTTCATACGTTCAGGAAATATTACAAACTGAGGTGTGACGTCAGAGCCGACAGTTTCCACGTGTGTTGAGTCACCAGCTGCCGCGACTGCTTCTCGCTATATCCGATATCATACGACAGTAGAGGATACCATCCGTGTTCATACGTTCAGGAAATATTACAAACTGAGGTGTGACGTCAGAGCCGACAGTTTCCACGTGTGTTGAGTCACCAGCTGCCGCGGCTGCTTCTCACTATATTCGATATCATACGACAGTAGAGGATACCATCCGTGTTCATACGTTCAGTAAATATTACAAACTGAGGTGTGACGTCAGAGCCGACAGTTTCCACGTGTGTTGAGTCACCAGCTGCCGCGACTGCTTCTCACTATATCCGATATCATACGACAGTAGATGATAGCATCCGTGTTTATACGTTCAGGAAATATTACAAACTGAGGTTTGACGTCAGAGCCGACAGTTTCCACGTGCGTTGAGCCACCAGCTGCCGCGACTGGTTCTTGCTATATCCAGTATTATACGACAGTAGAGGAAAGCATCCGTGTTCATACGTTCAGGAAATATTACAAACTGAGGTTTGACGTCAGAGCCGACAGTTTCCACGTGTGTTGAGCCACTAGCTGTCGCGACTGCTTCTCGCTATATACGATATCATACGACAGTATAGGATACCATCCGTGTTCATACGTTCAGGAAATATTACAAACTGAGGTGTGACGTCAGAGCCGACAGTTTCCACGTGTGTTGAGTCACCAGCTGCCGCGACTGCTTCTCGCTATATCCGATATCATACGACAGTAGAGGATACCATCCGTGTTCATACGTTCAGTAAATATTACAAACTGAGGTTTGACCTCAGAGCCGACACTTTCCACGTGTGTTGAGTCACCAGCTGCCGCGACTGCTTCTCGCTATATCCGATATCATACGACAGTAGAGGATAGCATCCGTGTTCATACGTTCAGGAAATATTACAAACTGAGGTTTGACGTCAGAGCCGACAGTTTCCACGTGTGTTGAGCCACTAGCTGTCGCGACTGCTTCTCGCTATATACGATATCATACGACAGTAGAGGATACCATCCGTGTTCATACGTTCAGTAAATATTACAAACTGAGGTGTGACGTCAGAGCCGACAGTTTCCACGTGTGTTGAGCCACCAGTTGCCGCGACTACTTCTCGCTATATCCGGTATTATACGATAGTAGAGGGTACCATCCGTGTTCATACGTTCAGGAAATATTACAAACTGAGGTGTGACGTCAGAGCCGACAGTTTCCACGTGTATTGAGTCACCAGCTGCTGCGACTGCTTCTCGCTATATCCGATATCATACGACAGTATAGGATACCATCCGTGTTCATACGTTTAGGAAATATTACAAACTGAGGTGTAACGTCAGAGCCGACAGTTTCCACGTATGTTGAGCCACCAGTTGTCGCGACTGCTTCTCACTATATCCGACATCATACGACAGTAGAGGATAGCATCCGTGTTCATACGTTCAGGAAATATTACAAACTGAGGTTTGACGTCAGAGCCGACAGTTTCCACTTGTGTTGAGCCACTAGCTGTCGCGACTGCTTCTCGCTATATCCGATATCATACGACAGTAGAGGATACCATCCGTGTTCATATGTTCAGGAAATATTACAAACTGAGGTGTGACGTCAGAGCCGACAGTTTCCACGTGTGTTGAGTCACCAGCTGCCGCGACTGCTTCTCGCTATATCCGATATCATACGACAGTAGAGGATACCATCCGTGTTCATACGTTCAGGAAATATTACAAACTGAGGTGTGACGTCAGAGCCGACAGTTTCCACGTGTGTTGAGTCACCAGCTGCCGCGACTGCTTCTCACTATATCCGATATCATACGACAGTAGAGGATACCATTCGTGTTCATTACGTTCAGTAAATATTACAAACTGAGGTGTGACGTCAGAGCCGACAGTTTCCACGTGTGTTGAGTCACCAGCTGCCGCGACTGCTTCTCACTATATCCGATATCATACGACAGTAGATGATAGCATCCGTGTTTATACGTTCAGGAAATATTACAAACTGAGGTTTGACGTCAGAGCCGACAGTTTCCACGTGTGTTGAGCCACTAGCTGTCGCGACTGCTTCTCGCTATATACGATATCATACGACAGTATAGGATACCATCCGTGTTCATACGTTCAGGAAATATTACAAAACTGAGGTGTGACGTCAGAGCCGACAGTTTCCACGTGTGTTGAGTCACCAGCTGCCGCGACTGCTTCTCGCTATATCCGATATCATACGACAGTAGAGGATACAATCCGTGTTCATACGTTCAGTAAATATTACAAACTGAGGTGTGACGTCAGAGCCGACAGTTTCCACGTGTGTTGAGCCACCAGTTGTCGCGACTGCTTCTCACTATATCCGATATCATACGACAGTAGATGATAGCATCCGTGTTTATAAGTTCAGGAAATATTACAAACTGAGGTTTGACGTCAGAGCCGACAGTTTCAACGTGTGTTGAGCCACTAGCTGTCGCGACTGCTTCTCGCTATATCCGATATCATACGACAGTAGAGGATACCATCCGTGTTCATACGTTCAGGAAATATTACAAACTGAGGTGTGACGTCAGAGCCGACAGTTTCCTCGTGTGTTGAGTCACCAGCTGCCGCGACTGCTTCTCCCTATATCCGGTATTATACGACAGTAGAGGATACCATCCATGTTCGTACGTTCAGGAAATATTACAAACTGAGGTGTGACGTCAGAGCCAACAGTTTCCACGTGTGTTGAGCCACCAGCTGCCGCGACTGGTTCTTGCTATATCCAGTATTATACGACAGTAGAGGATAGCATCCGTGTTCATACGTTCAGGAAATATTACAAACTGAGGTATGACGTCAGAGCTGACAGTTTCCACGTGTGTTGAGCCACTAGCTGTCGCGACTGCTTCTCGCTATATACGATATCATACGACAGTAGAGGATACCATCCGTGTTCATACGTTCAGGAAATATTACAAACTGAGGTGTGACGTCAGAGCCGACAGTTTCCACGTGTGTTGAGTCACCAGCTGCCGCGACTGCTTCTCGCTATATCCGATATCATACGACAGTAGAGGATACCATCCGTGTTCATACGTTCAGTAAATATTACAAACTGAGGTGTGACGTCAGAGCCGACAGTTTCCACGTGTGTTGAGCCACCAGTTGTCGCGACTGCTTCTCACTATATCCGATATCATACGACAGTAGATGATAGCATCCGTGTTTATACGTTCAGGTAATATTACAAACTGAGGTTTGACGTCAGAGCCGACAGTTTCCACGTGTGTTGAGCCACCAGCTGCCGCGACTGGTTCTTGCTATATCCAGTATTATACGACAGTAGAGGATAGCATCCGTGTTCATACGTTCAGGAAATATTACAAACTGAGGTTTGACGTCAGAGCCGACAGTTTCCACGTGTGTTGAGCCACTAGCTGTCGCGACTGCTTCTCGCTATATACGATATCATACGACAGTAGAGGATACCATACGTGTTCATACGTTCAGGAAATATTACAAACTGAGGTGTGACGTCAGAGCCGACAGTTTCTACGTGTGTTGAGTCACCAGCTGCCGCGACTGCTTCTCGCTATATCCGATATCATACGACAGTAGATGATAGCATCCGTGTTCATACGTTCAGGAAATATTACAAACTGAGGTTTGACGTCAGAGCTGACAGTTTCCACGTGTGTTGAGCCACTAGCTGTCGCGACTGCTTCTCGCTATATCCGATATCATACGACAGTAGAGGATACCATCCGTGTTCATACGTTCAGGAAATATTACAAACAGAGGTGTGACGTCAGAGCCGACAGTTTTCCACGTGTGTTGAGTCACCAGCTGCCGCGACTGCTTCTCGCTATATCCGATATCATACGACAGTAGAGGATACCATCCGTGTTCATACGTTCAGGAAATATTACAAACTGAGGTGTGACGTCAGAGCCGACAGTTTCCACGTGTGTTGAGTCACCATTTGCCGCGACTGCTTCTCCCTATATCCGGTATTATACGACAGTAGAGCATACCATCCATGTTCGTACGTTCAGGAAATATTACAAACTGAGGTGTGACGTCAGAGCCAACAGTTTCCACGTGTGTTGAGCCACCAGTTGCCGCGACTGGTTCTTGCTATATCCAGTATTATACGACAGTAGAGGATAGCATCCGTGTTCATACGTTCAGGAAATATTACAAACTGAGGTGTGACGTCAGAGCCGACAGTTTCCACGTGTGTTGAGTCACCAGCTGCCGCGACTGCTTCTCCCTATATCCGGTATTATACGACAGTAGAGGATACCATCCATGTTCGTACGTTCAGGAAATATTACAAACTGAGGTGTGACGTCAGAGCCAACAGTTTCCACGTGTGTTGAGCCACCAGCTGCCGCGACTGGTTTTCGCTATATCCAGTATTATACGACAGTAGAGGATACCATCCGTGTTCACACGTGCAGGAAATATTACATACACCAATATAATCTGAAGAAGAAAACACACAAACAAATGCACTCAAAATATGTTTTGTTGTGGCGGCCAGAATATCGTAGTTTAACTGAAAACCAGTTGTAGAAATTTAAATAGAGATAGACACGGTTTTCAGTTTATTCACACAGTCGCTTTACATCTCAGATGCGCTGCAGTAGCTGGCGGTGTTCCCAACGGCGGTTTACTCTCCACTACGCTTTAAATTAAAATAAAAAAATTATCAATTTAAATGGTAATGAAGGAATGTAATGTATACCTTTTGGATTGTTTGTGGATTTTTTATTTTTTTTATTAGTAATTAAATATCTAGTTCATTATGTTTAACCAACATTGTTTTACTTTTGATTTCGGGCAATACTAGTTGTATTTAGAAGCATTTTAAATACACTTCACAATTAGAAGGGTGAAATATATATAACATGGTATAACTTCTATATTACATTGTTTGCTGTAAAAATTCGTATATATGTATATATCTAAATTAATATATAATTTATAATATTTTATTAATTATAATATATATAATAAAATTTTAGTAAATTAAAAAAAGATAGATTTCGATAGAATGATTAACTGAAAGAAGTCCTACCTGTACTGATAAATACGACTGAGCAGATATGAGACGAGGCAGCTAAAGCCAAATGTCCTGTAAGCAAGAGTTATCAGTTCTGATGGGAACCCTGAAATGGGAAAACTTTCACTCACAAATAACTATCGGTGAGTTCTCGGTTATCTTTTTTATTGTTCCCAATTTATATTCTGCTCTCATTTTTTATAGGATAGACTGATTATGCTTAAAATAGTTGTTTATTTATTTTAAAATGGCTGACTTTTCCCTGCCTGTATAGATATGAGGTGGCTTTGTACTGTCAATGCCATGTGTGCTGTGATGCAGGGCTGTGATATAAACCAGTACGGAACAAGAGGCAGAGACAACTTGCGAGTTCAACAACAGAGAACTGTGACCTTTGAGCACATGTCATCTCGAGTTGATGTCAAGCTGATCAATAGAGTACCTGATGGGGTCAAACAGGCCAACAGTTTGATACAGTGTATAGCTTGTCTTAAACACATCTCAGTGTATAATGCTGTACTCAGTTTAGGAGTTCACGGAAAGCCGCTGGGTCACCTTATTGTACATTTAATACCAATCTGACAGAAAATGTGAATGAAGGTATGCTTGAGCATTTAAATTTTGGTGAATGTGCATGAGTGAATAGCTTTTCTAGAAGAAATCAAAAAAACGGTTTTCATAGGTATATATTTTTGGGTATTGCGAGGCAATTTTGTAATGTCCATATTATTTAACAATTATTATTATAACATGTGAACGTGGTTTCACATAAAGTTTAGTAGTTATAATGATTTTTGATTAGGGACATCAAGTTTAAACAAGCGATTTCATAAATAGTAACTCATCTCAATATTAGGTTAATGTAATTCTGGGTAAAATAAATTTCTCTCGTGTATATATATATATATATATATATATATATATATATATATATATATAATGTTATTAACTCCACTTATAGGGTTATCTATATATATATCAATGTAATTAAACAAACCGAAACACGTGTATGTAATAAAAAGTTTTCATTTAAAGGGTTTTAGTTATTTTCATTACATTAATATACATATATATATATATATATATATATATAATATATATATATATTATTTATGTTATATATATATATATATATATATAAAACATAAATAAAACATAATATACTGTAAAATATAACGATAAAAATTAATAATGAAATAAAATAAATAGTAATATGTATGAAATATAATTCAGCTTATGTAATATACTTCCTTTATAATCTCAATTATGTGTAATGCTACATTCGTTAGAACTGCCTGCCTCGGAACAACTGATCGGCGGTATTTGTCCCCCACTCAACCCTGGTCCACTCACTGTCCAGAGTGGCCGCCCAGACATTCCCGAGCCGACCGGCACAAATGAAATGAATTTTTTTTAACAATGTGCTCATTTTGTTATTAAATTAATGTAACCAATTCGTTATGTTACATTCAGTTAAGATGTTATTCTCCCTGGTGCCATCATCGCCCGGCGTAGATCGGCTCATTCAACCTACAAGGTACGCTGCTACCCTGAACGTACATACTGTAGTAAAGCACTACTCTTATTTTCTCTAAATATTACATTAACCAAATGAGTTTCCCGCCTCCAACAGTAATGCAGTTAGAAATAATAAAATTATTATCTCGTGGTGATATTTATGAATTGGCTGCTAGAACCAGTCTGGAGGGGGGAAATATAAATGTCTTTTTCTTCATAAGTATCTTCTTCGAACTCATGAATATATTTTAAATTTCCAAAAATGGTCCAGCTTGTCTCGAATTTTGCGCTTAAGAACATATTTTTTCGGTTTCATTTTATCCACAGTCTTCTATGTCCACAGTTATATATCCTGAGGCACCGCGTTTTACAGTCGTAGAGCGGGTTGAAATGAACTCTCTCGAATAGTAAGCCTTTAAATAGGAAAACCCTGTCCGCCTTGTGACTGGTTGGTGCAGGAATGCTGAAAAATGCAATCTCGAAACAAACTGGTGATTAGATTAAAAAATAAGAATATCTCATAGATGTGGATATTTGGAAGTGTTAAGATATCAAGTTGTATGAAGAGAGGCTTGCAGTGATCAAGATCAAGACTCCATAAATGGTCAAGTACAATTTTCTTTTACATTGTAAAAGTTCTTTGTGATTAAGAGGAAGATTTCAAAAGCCAATATCATATTTTATTCTACTGTAGACGTATAACTTAGTAAACATTAAAGATAACGTTTTGCTGACTATGGCAAACTAAGGTTCTGAAATCAAAGACAAGCAACATTAATGCTTAATATATTATGTACGGTGCATAGTACAATACATTGTGTATACAGTGCAGAGATATTATATACCGTACAGAGATTCTGTATAGAGTACAAAGATTCTGTATACAGTGCAAAGAGTCTGGGTCTTCTAAATGACCAGAAGCTATCTCGAAAAGGATTTTTCATAATAACATGAAGTGAATAGGAGAGTTGCCATTTTTTATAATTTGGTAAATCTATTAAATGATGATTATGAAATGAGAATTTGTTCAAGTTACCGTTTATTTTGTTGGTTGTATTTTGAATAGTAATCTTAATAAAATCATTTCTATCAAGAATCTGTTATATTCCCTTTATTTTAAAATTTTCTTTATTTTTTTAATAAACTATAGTATAGGGTATGGTTATCGACGCATTAAAATATATTATGTGAATTTCGAGATTTAAAAAATTCACAGAATTCGTATTGTTGAAGTCGAATTGATAATTTAAAATATTTTACAGGTTATTACAGAGAAAAATTGAGAAAAGTCCATTGGAGTTATAACAGCAGTTACAGGTTGAATAATTTTGTTATGCTGATTTGGCTGGAATTGAACGACATAGGGAATAACAAAATATCACGAATGTCACAAGAATAACGTTGAGATACGAGAAGTGTCAAGTTAAAGTTTGGTAATGGGATTTGAACTTTGAGCGGTTTCTTTAGAAAACTTACAAATGGTGCTTGATGTGGACTTTTATTGATTAGTAAAATTTCCGTAAATTCTTTACTCGGGTAACGTTTTCCCTAAAACAAATATATCAACATACGTGAAATTAACTTTTAAGTAAGGGTATGTTAATAATGTTTATTGTTTCTGTGTATTTTTATGTAATTATTTACGTAATAAGGAGAGATTAATGATTTATTATTTTTACAACATATTAAGATTATAGAAATATTGTTGATAGAACATTGTTTCAAGAAGGGGTAAAGAAAGGTGTGATACAAAGTTGTAAAAGCAGGTTAATATTACAGCAGGCAAAGTTGTTAATATTACGTTTACCTCACTATTACCCTATACAATTATATGTAATTATTCTACTCTGAAAGAAAACAAAATGAGTGCCTATGTACTTATAGAAATATCCTACTGACTCGCACTTGCTACAAATCAATGAAAAAGAAACAAATATTTAGAACTAAAATAAACAGTCGACCAGGGAGAGAGTTCTATGAATACTTAAAATCCAATGTTTAGACTAAAATTAAGAAAGGTGGGACGAAGGAATACGAACAGGTGGAGTACATTAGTTAGACACCACAATAAGATACAATGACCTTTGAACCCACGGTCAGCGTGAGCGTTCGCTTTGGAAATTTTTTGAGCTCATTTTATTGATGCAATAACGATATTTTGTTAGTATTAAACTCATTATATCCCTATCGCTGTAGACCCATCCGCTGAGATCGATCATTCATCGCTATTTTGGAGATGCTGTAATGAGGTTAAACCTAACGTCCAACTTACTGGGGTTACGGATTCAGGTGAAGTGAAGAGCCATACTCATTGTCTCATCAGGTGCACATTTGAGTGCACTGCAATATTTTATACACGATCCTACAGCACCTTGGATTAACCAATTAAGTTCTTTATACATTACCCAGATACATTAGGAAGTGTTTCATTCAACGACAATAATGAGTTTTGCATCAGATTACCTTCCTCTTAGTGCAGCTTATGAAAACAGATGGTGGCAGAGTCTTGATTTCTCAAATCTGAGGTCATGTTCATTTGAAAGGATCCAAAAATTAGTATTTCAAGTATCTATCGTCTAGAAATGATGCAAGGAATTCGTTTTTAGCTACAATATTTTTGCCAATTGTATCGAAGAGATTAGTGTTGGCACCAGGTACCTCATATCACCAGCAACATCCCATCAATAATCCTAAACATATATTACTAGTAAGTTTTCATTTAGAACTTTAATCAATTACTACTTTCTTGAGAATGCGTAATGTAAAAGAATAATACGAGGTTTTTTAAGATTACGCATTATATCTCACTACAGGTATAACAAAACACCGGCGCTGTGACAGCAAGAGGGTAGCAGGAAGTGTAAGTTATTCAGGACATGCTCATACGGCATATGTCACTGCGGTGTCGCGGTTATGGCCGACCCGCACTTGTGTTATGTATGCTAATTTCAGAAGAAATCATCGCAAAGAAATCTTTAATCGGCAGGTTAACCAAAGTCATTTACCTCAACTTGATATTTAGGCTTCTAATGCTTTCAGATTACTCTTTCATTTTAATTAATGTAAAAATTATACTATCTTCCATTTAAATAGTGCAAAAGTAAATATCATGAGTGTGCAAAAGTAATAATCAGGTTTTAGCATGTATCCATTTAGGTACATTATCCTAATTGAGAATATGCTCTGTATTGTGACTAACTGTAATAAACTGTAACGTGTAATAAAGTCACGTATCGATTTGGAGTTCCGCTCAGATACGTCTATGAAAAACGTATGTAAAGGCAGCAATGTGACATTTGCAAAATAAAATGAAGTGGAATGCATCATAACTTTATGCATTTGGCAAACAGACAGTGACTCTACTTCACGTAAAGAAACTCACATAAGAGAGCTGAGCTGGGGTAAATATAATGAAAAAAGTGTTTTCAGTCACGCATAGCGTGCTATAGGATAATAAAATTTCGGACATTTTCTATCGTTTTATGTTACAAAATCATGGGACAACGTTTTGAGAATTGAAAACTGTATTCTTCGTCAGATAGAGAAACAATTATAGCATAAAAAGAAAGAAAAAAAGCAAAGGTGTCAAAAATACAGCATCCTGTGCAAAGACGACGCCTGGGTTCATTTTCTTCTGTTTGCACTCAAGTGGTTTTCTGGTGTGCTTATCTCCTTTTCTTTCTCTCTGTTTTATGTATTAATTATCTTTCTACCTGACTAAGAGGATACATTTAATTCTCAAAAAGTAGAGTCATGGGTTTTGTAACATACAACGATGACAAATGACCGAAATCCTATTATCCTCTCAAACCTTCTATAGTCAATAACAAACTTTAACACGAAATACGCGTTTAAAAAAATGTATTTTTTTGAAAAATGTCCAACTTTGCATAAACAGATTGGCTAAAACATCTAAAAAACACACATCTCATCATATATGAACTATGTTTTCAATAACTTTTACAAACTGTTCACATTCTAACCAACAGATGTATTGGGACACACAAATGTTGTATAAGCGAAGACATACCTCTCCAAGAAACCTAGAGAAACTGCTGGTCTTGATGTAGAATATTCAAAAGAGATTTTCAATAAAAGACTAATATCGTCTCAAATTTTGTGTATATATTTAAAGTAAACGATAGCTCAGTTTCTCTGCTAACATTCTGGAGAGCAAAGAGCGGTTGGAGTATAAAGAATAAATTATGATGCGATGTAATATATAAATATATTCAAGTTGATGTGTAATTACAATAAAAACGCTATAATTCTATTGATTAATGGGCAGTAAAGTGGTAGGAAGTTCCATTACCATTACTCATAGATTAAACTCTCATCTATCACGAGTAAAAAACCTAAACGTTAACACATTTCATTGAGGGGAAGCAGAAACGAAACGGTTACGAGGTAAAGTTTCTGAGTCCAGGAAGTCGCTGAGTCAGGAAAATCCAATTCGTTTTGTTTTGTGGCCGCAGTTTCACAACTTTGACATTTTCCCCCGTTTAAAGTTTTGAAATATTAAATAAAAATGAATTTATAATAGTATTTCGTTGTCGGTATAGAGTTTTTTTTTCTAAACATTCCGATACTTCTAAGAACTGTTTATAAATTCTAAGGTAAATGTTAAATGAGATAAATGGTAAAAATGTTGTAATGTTTAATTTAATTGTTACTTTTGTGAGCTATAGATTTATGTAGAAGTACTGTTTTTAAAATTACTATGTTTCCCAAATTACTTTACTGTTTTTTACTAAGCTTTTTCTTTGCCTCTTCATCAAAATTGTAGGTAGCTGAAAAAATGTTTCTTTGCATTAAATTATGTATGCTTACTCCTTTTATTAAATAAAGGTATCGAGATATTTTGAATGAATAGCCAAAATGTGGTTTAGTGAATGTAGTGAATAGCCAAAACAGAGTTTATACATTAAGGTTGGGACACACACATAACCGCACCGCGCCCGACACGTAAGACGGCCGTTTGTTGGCCGTCATACGGTGAAAGAATTGCAGCGCAGGTTTCAACCTGCAAGTCCACACCTGTCCGCACCGACACCAGACCGTCGTGGCCGCACCGTGGCCGCACCGTCACCGATATGTTTAGTTTGAATTTTGACGGGCACGGTGCGGTCTACGAGCGGCATTATATGTTGTTTACTGTTGCGTTCTTCTTTGTAAAACTATTTAAGTAGTCTACACGTTCTATTTTATTTAATTATTTAGTATAGCCTACTAACTCTACATCCTGTGTTCGCGTACAAAAATCATACTTATAGATATAAAAGTATTACATTTTCTTACCTTAGAGTAAACTAGTCATATTTTCTAATTGTACATATTTTCTTATTACAACAAATTTGAAAACCATGTTGTACATTAAGTGATTTTAAACAACTAAATTCCAATTGTGAAAAATCTATAAACATTTTTCATTAATTAAAAAATAACAAGCATGTAATTATTTGCGCACAAATCTATTTTTCTTTGACGCATTGAAGTTACTTGATAAATTTATTCCGGTATTTTGTAAGGGTTATATTTAGAATGTTTCTATGATATTTTTGTTTTTTTATTCTTTTCACTTCAATAAAGTAAAAATAAAAATATTTTTATTTACAATAAGATATTCAAGCAAGAAAAACCCATGTTAAAAATAAATAATAATAAATAATTTATTTCCCCATAATAACAAACTGAATATTACAAATAAATATTATTGCCAGTGCTTAGTAATAAATAATAATATGACATAATGTATTTACAACAGCAGTAAATAACAAATACAAAAAAATGTTTTCTACTTACTTTATTGCTAATTTATGTACTTAGAGTAATAAAATATAAAAAGTAGGTTACATCCTTTTAGATTTTTCTTTCTTTTTTTTCAACTAATAATTAGGCCAACAGATTTACAAAATAAGAGAAATTTAGGTACCCATAAGAGGCTGTGCCTGTGTTGGGGATACTAGGCTATATACAAAAAGGGCAAAAAATAAAAATAGCGGAATCGAGCAAGAATGAAATGAAAAAAATGAGTTATTGTAGCTTGTGTAGTAAATAATGTACTATTACGTTTCAAAGTTTAAATTTAGTATAACTAGTGTGCTGTATTAAACAAAAAGGATTTATGCATGATTTACAATTCAAATATTAGGCTTTACACATGTAACATTAAATATTTATATTATAAATAATTATTTTATAATGCTCTAACGTGTCTATTTAAATATTATTATAACTTAGCAGACAAGACTAACCATACACTAATTTATTATCTTTAATTATTTACTCAATATCATTTTGACAGATCAACCATACTCTAATTTTTTAGAAAATATAACTATGTTTCTACTATTTTTGACTAATTATGGTTATAAATTATTTGTCCTCGGAGCTATAAAAGAAAAACATTTAGTAAAATCTGTTTTTTGTAAGTTCTCCAGTATATATTTTACAAATATTTACTATGTTTTACAAATTATTATAAACGGGCTTGCAACATGGCAAACTCTCTGGCATCACACTATAGCTCTTGGGTTTTAATAAAAAAACACTAAATATACTGTTTATAGTGTATTTGACCGAAATTCACGGCAATGAAACACAATGAACAAGAATTATAGTGATAAAAAATATAACCAAGATAATGATATTTACAAATTTTACATACTAGCTTGTGCAAAGCTTTACTGTAGCATTACAATGTTTTATCCACCACAGGGATTAATAAAAATAAACAACAATGAAATTAAAATTTTCTCAAGTAATACTTGATCTTCCGAATATTTTTTAAGTATCTGTCACTTCGAATTCAAAAGAAACATGCTCTAGTACAAACAGTGAGATTGTTGCGGTCGGACTGCATACGGACATGTGTGGCCTCACGGTACCCGAGCCGAGCCCGCACCGACAATCGGCCGACTCACGTGTCGGGCACGGTGCAGTTATGTGTGTGTCCCAACCTTTACTCGTTCGGGGCAACGCAAGCTTGTTACAACAGGTTGTAACAATATGTTAACTAATGTATCCAACGTTTACATATTATAGATATATAAGGAATTTTCGTCTCTCTTGTCTCTTAACTTAAACTTATGACGAAAATGTAAAAAACGTATGGGGAGGGTGACCCTTCTAATTTTAGTGCGCTTTCTGTAGAATAATTAAATCCATTGGAATGCTATAAGATTATTTGGATCTTTAATTACCTACTTCCAGACATCTCTTTTGTTATCTGTCGATGAGAGTACACTGACTCTTGTGGCACAAGCGTGTCCAATGATGTTTAATAATGGAGAATAATAATGTTACTTGGAATTCTTGGAAGAATTTGGGTCACGTTTGCAAGGACTTTGGAAATGTGCCATGAGGTTCGGGAGTGTAACATTGAAATATAAATCATATTTAAATCTTTATAATATAAATTATTAATACTTCAGTAATGAATGTTTTGTTATTAATTTTTTAAAATCACTTCTTAAATTTAAATTATCTCCGTTGAAAGAATTGTAATATAGTTTATTACAGCTCATCAAGTGTAAATTGAAGTGTCATATAAAAATATGTCAGTGGCGTAAATTAAAACAAGGCTATTTAAATTGCCTTATTACGAGGTTTATGATAAGAGAATCTGAAGTATTTAAAAAAAAGTCGGCTTAAAAACGTCAGTAATATATTACGATCTGATTTTAGTGAAATCAAGTTAGTATAAAAACATATAATCGTAAAATAAAATCCGAGTAATTTTGTTTATTAGTTAAGAAAACAATTAAATAGTTTATATAAATTACTCAAGCCTTTTCATTTCATCTTCCAGATTTTCATTGCGTTCAAGGATTAACTCCCCCAGCTTTGGGACGAATAGCTCATAGAAAGTTATTGAACGAGAAGACAGTTATTAAAACTCTTTATCTCACCATTTTCCAGATTTAGGAGTTAATTTCAACAGCTCTTTTGTAAATCCCTTACAATGGCCTTTGCTTTAAATTCACTTTTAGAACTATATTTCTAAACATTGATACAAGTTCCACCCAAAGCAGAACTTAAGATCTCTGTTTCAAACCCAGGCCTCAATCAGCGTATTTGCACAACCAGAGATCAGAGACAGCGTAAGTTCAAATTGTGCAGCAGTTTATATTTGTGGTCACTGTTCTCTGTCTGTGTGATCATTGTTTCCTCCAACTCCCGCTTGGCTTGGTTCATTTTTTATGTTTAAAGAAATATATCTCAAATTTAGAACCATTTGCAAAGAAAACTATACACTTACATATGCCGTAACAAAGAGTTGACGAAAAATTCTCCCGAATACGAACACATTTTAAAAATAACCTCAATAGCTCCTTTGTAAATCGTTTAAAATTTCATTACTTTAGTAATAATGATTTAATATATTTGAAAATTAGGTGAAGTCACAATAAGACAGAAATTGTTGTTTTGGAGCAAGTTGATGTTTTTTGAAGTGGCAGTAGAACAGACATTGTTATTGTAGAGCGAATAGATAGTAGGTGAGGTGGCAATAGGAAACACTGTTCTTGTGGAGCGAGTAGATGGTAGGTGAGGCAGCAATAGGAAACACTGTTCTTGTGGAGCGAGTAGATGGTAAGTGAAGCGGAAGTATAAAAAAATATTGACATGTAAGATGGAGTAAAAGGTAAATAAGCTAATTACACTATAAATATTACATACAAAACAGATGTCAAGTCAGGTTGATAAACCCCATAGGTGAGGTGACAGTAAAAAATATATTGTTAACATGAAACGAGTAAGAGGTAGGTGAATTAACAGTACCAATGAAATGACAATGTTATTGTAGACCGATTATATGCAGGCAAAACGCGTGTAACAAACATTTTTATTATTAACAAATATAACCTATGTTATTATTGTTATATAGAGTAAGTAGGTAAACGGAGAAGTGGTAGTAGAAGGCACTGTTATTGTGTAGGAAGTAGATTAAAAAGTGAAGTGACAGTAGAAAACACCGTTATTGTAGAGTGAGTAGATGGTAAGTAAAGTGACAGTAGAACAGTTACTGTTAGTGTGGAGTGAGTAGGTGGTAGGTGAAGTGACAGTAGAAGGCACTGTTATTGTGGATGATAGGTGAAGTGACAGTAGAACAGACACTGTTATTATGGAGTGAGTAGGTGGTAGGTAAAATGACAGTAGAATAGACTCTGTTATTGTGGAGCAAGTAGATGGTAGGTGAAGTGACAGAAGAAGGCTCTGTTATTTTACATAGTAGGTGAAGTGACAGTAGAATATACTCTGTTATTGTGGAGCAAGTAGATGGTAGGTGAAGTGACAGTAGAAGGCGTTCTTATTGTATAGCGAGTAGGTAATATGTGAAATGACAGTAGAAGGCACTGTTATTGTAGAGCAAGTAGATGGTAGGTGAAGTAACAGTAGAAGGCGTTCTTATTGTATAGCGAGTAGGTAATATGTGAAAAATGACGAAGGCACTGTTATTGTAGAACAAGTAGATGAAAGGTGAAGTGAAGTGACAGTAGAAGGCGTTCTTATTGTAATAGCGAGTAGGTAATATGTGAAATGACAGTAGAAGGCACTGTTATTGTAGAGCAAGTAGATGGTAGGTGAAGTGACAGAAAGAAGGCTCTATTATTTTAGATAGTAGGTGAAGTGACAGTAGAAGGCATTGTTATTGTGGATGCCTACATTGAACATCTCACAACGGAACTTTATTCACTTAATTCTCCTCGCCCTTTCCACCGCTCGTATAATTACTCTATAAAAGTACCCTCGCTGTATTCACCGCATGATTCATGAACAGCTCCGAGACAATACACCACCACTTTTGTTCTCTGATTACAATTATCTGCTCTTGTTATATGTTGAGAGTGTAACGAATATAACATTCAATGGTTGGAACGAAACAACAAAATAAATTCATTTTTATGGTACACTTTGTCCACAATAATAATTCTATATCTTAATAGACATACGGGATTATGCGTGCGTAGTACTAGTAATAAAGATTTGCCTTATGGCATTAAAATGTGCGCATAAAATATTTCTTTGACACATTCAGAATTTATTTCTTGACTTATCCATTTTATAGACCATAATTATAGATTTTTTACGTTTTAATTCTCATTTAAGTTTATTAGTGCATTGTGCTAGGACCTAGCCTTTAGTAGTTAAAAGGGGGTAAAAAGATACCCCATAGTTACTTTAAAGAACACACACACACACACACACACACACATATATATATATATATTATATATATATTTTCTGCTGCCACAGTTTAATTTGACTAGTTCCCCGATAAAGCAAATATAATATACATACACATGTCTGTGAAGCCTTCTTCTTTCATAAAACAACTAAGGTGGGTGTCTTAAATTTTGTTATCTATAAGTGAATATAACATTGTCTTTGTTATCTAAATTACCTTTGTGATCAAGCAATTCATCCTTAGTATTTGCTGTCATTTACAACATTGTGACAAAAATTTATCTGATAAAAATTATTTACTCAATAAAATTATTTTGAATTCAGTGTTCCTTAAACAAAACAATGTGTTTAAATTAAATCGGCTGTAAAATAACTAAATCATGTATGTTATTTAATATCTTTCAAAAGGTATTCATCAACTATCAAAATATTACAAAGTTACTAATTTTAAATTATACATTTTATAATAATTTGATCAGGAGGAAATTTTAAAATAATAAATGGTTTTCAAAATAAAAAAGTCTTTCGGCTTTGACAATATCTCTGTCTCTTTTCTAAAACATTGTGCAAAAACCCTTTGTCCAATATTAGAACACATAATAAATACCAGTTTTGTTACTGGCTGTTTTAAAAAATACTGAAACAAAGTGTTGTTGTGCCACTGTTTAAAAAAAACTAAAGAACTAAAATTTGATAATCTCAAGCCGATTAGTCTTCTATCTATTTTCTCAAAAATTATGGAAAAAATTATGAAATGCAGACTTGTGCTATGCTTAAATAGTTTTAGTTTTTTCAGTAATAAGCAGTTTTGGCTTTTTGAAAGAAAAAAGCACTGAGAATGCATTGTCCAGTTTAATCAGAATGAAATCCAATAACACAATTTGTTTTATTTAATGACCAGACATTTTCGTGTGTAAATTTTTTACTTTAGGCATTGTAGATTTAAAACAGATTTTTTCTAACAGGTTTGTTGTTGGACGCAATGTATTAACGTACAAGCTGTAAACACTATCGTAATTGTCTAAAAAATAATTTAAAAGTTTGTATATTCTCTTTATTATTTTACATTGCCCTCTTCTATTTTTTTAAACATTACAATGTATAATTTTATTAAGTTAATTAGAAATCAATATTATAAAGTTATTTAAAATACCTGAGTATTGCAGTTAGTGTTATAGCAAACTACAGCATTACATTAGAACTAATATTTAAAAAATATATATACCGGTATATTTATCGGACCAAATAGTAGGCCATGTTTACTACTGTTTCCTCATCATGATGGGTCCTGGCGGAACCGGGCCTGTAATCGCTATTAGTTGTTGTATAGTTATAGGGATAAATACAAACATTGTATAAACAAAACGTTTGTCTACACATAACACAGCTATGGTGGAAAAGGTAAATTCAATGTGAATGTTGGAATTAGCTCCAGTTCACCTTCCTGTTAGTGCAGCGCCTGGAAGCCTGGACTCCAGGAGTCCAGACTGGTGACAGCATCAGATATCATAGGTTAAGATAAAGGTGGACTGGAAAAAAACTCAAACATTCACATCAAAACGTTTTTTGCTATTTACTACTACATTTGATGAAAAACACCCCATATAATTAATATAAAACAATATACAGTGTTAGTTGATTCTGAAAATTGTTTTTATTAAAAGTAAAAAATATAAACGAAGACAGAACTTTATACACTAACCAATTGAAAATGATCGTTACTGCCAGATATTCGGAAACAAGCAGACGGCCGGATATCAGATATCCCGATGAATTGGTTATGCCGGGATCGGATATGAGAAGTTATATACTCCAGTTTCTGACAAATGTTAACGTAAAAATTGTTATTGGAATAAATGTTATTATTTTTCCTTTCATTCACTAAAAAAATGATTTTATAATTATAGTTTTAAAGAAAAAAATAGTAACTAATTTTATAATTATAGATAAAAGAGTGGAATATAGAGGTAAAATTAAATGGAAAAAAATGTAATGCAAAAAAATTTCTATAATTTTAGGCGTAATTTTTAATAACCATAGATTTGGTATAATTAAAGATTCAGTAAACTTTCTTCAAGGATCTCATTTGCAGTTTTCCCGTCTTGAGTGACCTAAATGGGGTCAGCAAGAATATACTGTATTGTTCATTCAGCGCTGGATAGCTTTCCTTGTTATCTACAGTTTAGAACATCCGATCCAACCCTCACTTCCTCCCAATTATTCTATTGTGGTTTACCATACTCAGCACTGGATAGCTTTGTAGTTATCTAGAGTTAAAAACATTCAATCTAGCTCTCACTTCCTCCCTATTATTCTATTGTGGTTTACCGTACTCAGCGCTGGATAGCTTTGTAGTTATCCATACTTAACAACTTCCAATCTAACCCTCACTTCCTCCCTATTTATTCTATTGTGGTTTACCATACTCAACGCTGGATACCTTTGTAGTTATCCAGAGTTAACAACTTCCAATCTAGCCCTCACTTCCTCCCTATTATTCTATTGTGGTTTACCATACTCAACGCTGGATAGCTTTGTAGTTTATCTAGAGTTAAAAACATTCAATCTAGCCCTTACTTCCTCCCAATTATTCTATTGTGGTTTACCATACTCAGCGCTGAATAGCGTTTGTAGTTATCCAGAGTTAACAAATTCCAATCTAGCCCTCACTTCCTCCCCTATTATTCTATTGTGGTTTTACAATACTCAGCGCTGGATAGCCTTTGTAGTTTTCCAGAGTCAAACAACTTCCAATTTAGCCCTCACTTCCTCCCTATTATTCTTGAGTGGTTTAATACAACTCCAAACGGAATTAGCATTTTAGCATTGGTACTGTGAAAACACATTCAACTTGTGGAACTTCCCAATTTATATATACATTTACTGACAAAGGAATTATAATTTTTATGATAGATTTAGGTAAAGATAATACCTAAATCTACAGTAATTTAGCATTTTTGAATGGCAAATCACCTCGACTGCTTGTTTTTATTTATAAAAGTTCGGCATTTACAAAAAATTAACTGCAGTAATTTAATTATTTAAATTGTTTTGTTATAGTAGTGATTTAAAAGTAGACTTTATTCAATTAATTTGGATTGCTTTGAATAGATAATGTATTGTTGATGTTCGTATTGGGACAGCACCGTTCTAACGAATGATGTTTTTTTTTTCAATAAATGTTACTGAGTCTAGTTAAAACTTTAATTTTGGCCTGTTTATTGTTGTAGGCAGCTGTTCTGCTCAGGACCCCATATTGTGACTTATCCTACACATTTTACGATCTAACTTGCTCTGTTTACGATGAATCCAGTTTAACTGCTTGTTTTGTCACTTTTTACCAGTTCCTAGCTTCTAGATTTGTTGATACTACACTAAAAATCGTAAAGGAAAATAATTAGAGTTGTGAATAATTGGGAATAGCACACTACTTTAAAAGAGTGAATACTAACGTTATTGTTATGAACACAGAATTAATATTTCCGTCATCCACACTTTTATAGTTTAAAGCACAAGACACCCATTTTACAACAATTTAGGATGTGAAATTTTGTAATGGTAAATTAAATTAGTATTTCGTGAATTTTGTATTATTCAGTCATATGAATCTATGTTTTAGATTTATTAACCTAACTACACGACACAGCTTTTAATGACTTGGGTTTGGTGTGGATAAGGTTGTGCTTAGGGACGTTTATGGAGGATTAGCTTCTAAAACTCCTGAGCTCAAATCATACGTCAGCTTTATGACAACATTATCACAGACCTCAATTTTTATTAGAAGCCGTTCTGTCAGGAAAGTCACACACATAAGTCTCAATGAACACCGTTACAAGTTTCGATCCATCGACTCGGTCTAGGGAACTACTTTTCACTGGACATCATCTTCACTTTGCAGAATTCTATTTACGGGTCCTGAGGTTATTAATATTAGTGATACGTCCATGTCTGTATTGGCTTTAGCCTTACTATAATATGGAGTGGTGTTAGAGGCACATTCAAACTACAACTCCCTAAATTGCCAGGAGAGAAGTTTTTTTTTAATAGCACGGGCTGTTATTACATGGACTTTAGCAATCTGGAGGAAACAGTGACTTAAAACCAATAATAAATATTCCCCAACTAATTAAAAACATTTGTTGTTTACCAACTATATTGGAGACTTCAAGAAGTCCTGTGTGGAGACATGTTGGGCTCGACATTCGAATCTTGCAGCAATGTATTTACCTTAACGTTTATTTGAAATATATGGTATGATATTTTAGATTTTTTTAATGTTTTTTTCTGAATTAAAAAATGCATTTAAAAACTTTTTTAAATTGAACATGTTGGGAACTACATCTAAAAAAACTTAAAAACAGTCAATATATTTAAAGTTCCTATTGGTCTTTTATATTAAACTTATAATTAGGTATGAAGTTAAGGAAGGGCTTTACCTTCTAATGTATATGGAAATATATTAATATTTATGAAGAGATCTCACAGCATTGGAGTTTTCCATGATTAAAAATTAAATTTAAAATAAAAATATTTAAAACGTTTTGGCTTGCGTAATGCATGAATGAATGTATTGTATTTTTTTAAAAGTAAAAAGTTTGATCAAAAGTGTTCAAAATTATATTAAAACGATAATATTAATTTATAGTCGGTTTGAATAAATGCAAAACAGTTGTGAAAATACACAAAAATGGTTTCACTAAAATAAAATCTGTTTGTTTAAATGCGTCAAAATTTAAATGTGTTACAATAAATGAAGGACATGCACTGGGTGGATAAATTAAATTATTGCGACTGGGAGGACAAGAACGACAATCTGCCTTGTATTTATGTAAAACACTCCGTACCAACTTACACCCTCTCCAGAGTTCAACGCTAAACGTTTTCCAATAACGGGTTATCTTAGTGGTCTGTTACGTATGGCTTTATATAGTTCGTGATTGTAGTTTTTAAAAACATGAGACCTTAAAATTTAATTGAAGAGGAAATATATAGGAATAATACCAAAGGATGGTAAGCCTGTGTGAAAATGAAATATCAAAAGATGAATAATGTAACAATTTCAAATGTTTACGTAGTAGGAGAATAGGCTAATAATGTTTGGACAGTGCTTACCCATAAAACCCATTATACAACAGGTTGTATCTGACGGAAACGTAAGCTGACAGAACAATCAATCCAGAGCGATTGGCCTTAGTGGAGGGGACTTGTTAACTTGTAAAAGCCCGGTATTTTGTATTTGCAATGTCGTTTTCTAAAACTTGGCCAACTTTTATACGTGAAAAGAGGAAAAGTCTTAAGTATTATGGAGTAAGATATATCACATAGATACTAATACAGTTCAAAACTATAAATCTCATTCTTATAGTTACATATGTAAACCTTAAAAAGTTAAAAGTATCTCTTTTCATATATTGAATAATTATTTAAATTGTCACTCAAATTGATCTCAAAAATACACTTAATTTTTTGAAGAAGAGTAGGAGAACTAGGTTTTTACGTGGACTTTAGGGGACATCAGTCAAGTTTATTAATCAATGGGAAAGTTGCTCCAAAGATTATAATTAGACAATATTTACATCTTATTACAAGTATTTCAAGAGTTATGCTATTTTACTATAACATACGTTAAAAGGATAGAACCCAAGCTCAAAGATAAAAACTCTATGAAGCGGATGTATTTGTTTGTACTTCGTAGGAAGGTTTTCCCTTGACAGGAAAACAAATCTCGGACCTGACCTGTTTCCCTGATTTTGTTATTGATGTCAAATTATCCGCCAACCTTGCTTTTTCTCTAAAGAGCAACAATTTGGTTCGCCGTCTACAAGGCCAGTTTATTACTTGTACACAGTCATCAAGTGAAAGAACAAAACAACTGTCATTCACTGCGATACTTATTTTGACTTACTTACTTAAAAAATATAATTAGATTTTTACAACTTTAGTTTTAATAATCTTGTAACTTGCAATCTTTTTATACTTATTATATATTATTACGCTATTAAAAAATATATCTTAACGTTGTTTATAATTAATTTTAGTAAGAAGTTAATATTATACATTTTGAGTGGGCCTATACCAATTCAAGCTTAATTCCACTTAAAAATTTAAAATATTAATTTCAAAGCGAGAATATTATTCTGAACTGCAAGCTTTTTAAAAAAGTTATATAAGCGAAAAATACAGTTTAAATAGTTCAGTTGTTAAAAACATCAAATGGTTTTTTGAAACACTACAAACTTAATGAATAAAAAACAAAATTTTAACATTACATAAATATCATTTGATCAACATATGATGTAATTATATGGTGTCCATAATTAAAACCCATTTTAAAAACATTAAATAAATCATGAAGAATCCTTGACAACGAGATGAGTAATTATTTTTAGCAAGAAATTAAACTCTGCTGCAGTTACTTTGCGTTATGGAGGACGATTATTTGCGTGGTGAAAATACGAGTCTGAGAAAGACATTAAATCAATGCCTTGAATGTGAAAATTAAGAAGCAAAATAATAACTGTAATATTAATTCTTATTGTAGATCTAATGAGGTAGTTGTTATATTGTTATATAGATAACTAACAATCGTAAAATTATAAAAAACATAATATAAAACGAACTATTCCTTAAAAATATGAGTTAAATAAAACTTAATTCGGTATAAGGAAAACGTAGTGTATCAATGAGAAATAGTATATATATCAGTATTTGATATAGTATATATTCTATAATATAAGAAATTTGTTGTGTGATAAAAAGGTGTTTTATTATCCTGCCATTACACAAATTTCCTTGTTTCCTCCTTTTGAAAATAGTAAAAGTAGTTCAAGGATCTAATAAGGAGAAAGAAAATTATCTCAGTCTCAAACCAAAAAGATCATATTATTATATAAATAGTTGCAAAAAATTCTCCCTTATGCTAAACTGAACAAGTTGATAATTAGGAAATACAATGCTTGAAATAGTATCAAGATAAATGTGGTCATTGACATGGATGGAATCAAAGGACGTAATAGGTGGTTGTTAGAGTTACAGATTTACATTGAATTATTTATAACGAAATTTTTCAGACTGCTCATTAGCTGGGTTGTCATCCGTGTTAATCAGTACATACAAAAAGATTGATTCATTGTGATTGTGGGTTGTAATTGTTACCCACGCCACTTCACGTTAACACCTAATTTTCTCAATAACGTAAACTAGATCTAGCTAGATATCAAAACCTTATTTATGTCTTTTTATATAAACCGATAAGTCTATTTCTCAAAATTTATGTGGTTGGTCTACCTGTGGTATGTGGAGATACGATCTTATATAGAAAGGTTTCTGTACTAATTTAAAAATGAGTAACATAGGCTCCTTCTTGGTCCACAGTAAAAACCTTTTTACATTTGATAGTGAAGGGATAATAATGGGTTCAGCAAAGATTACACAATCAAGTGTTATACAGTGTTGTCCCTTAAATCAGGGGCAGTACATATATCACTCGCCTAGCATTTTTCAGCATTATATAACGATTATACTTCACAGAGAAAATCAGTTCTGTCTTGAAATCAGGGCAGTCAGGACACACCCAACCAATCAGCATAAACATTCATCTACATATCGCGTCATCCTTCACAGGACACAAACTGGTAGGATATCAAATAAGTTTTTTCTGAGAAATCAGGATAAATTCAGGCCACGCAACCGCATCGCTAACTATTCACTCTCATAACTTAATCCCTTTATTGGCACAACAGATAAATATGTTAAAACTATAATTGGATATATTAATCGTATGAATTATTTTATATATATATTATATTATAATATAATATATATTTGTAAACAGATTTCTGTATAAAACATTTGTTATGGACAGTACAAAACCATTGTGTTTATTATAGATTTAAAATCTCGACTATGTTTTTAAATTTTCTAAATCTTCAAAAGAATAAAAGATAACTTAATAGTAACAAAAATGTCATATAATCAGTATACGTCTTGGAATTGCTGTAAGCACAGAGTCTTATCCAGATATGAAATTTTAAGTTTTGTTCAAGATGTCCCTTTTTAATTTTAAAATTTGAAATTTTATTAATACAATGCCTGATAAATACTGTAATCTGTTAATAATCAGTAATTGTAGAGGTAATGTAGATTATCAAAGCCAAACATTAGGTTTAGTACATAACCTTTTATCATATTTTTAGACTTTTAAAATAATCCTATTTCTGTTTTCTTGTCAAAAGTGGGCTTCTCGAGAAATGAACTGTTCCTATATAGTACAACCTTTCTTGAATTACTCAAAACTTTATTCTTAAAACTTGCAACGATATAGGAATTATTTGAATGCTTCCTTTTTTTATTATATATTTTTATTTCATTCTTATCATTTCTAATAAAAACTTTAAAAACAAACAGCTTTGAATAAACAATTACATGGAAGCTTAGCAACCATGCAACCAAGTTGTTAACAGATAAATGAGTTGAAATATTTTTATATAATATTTATTGGTAACACAATTCCAATAGTCCAAAACAAAATTTTATTTCATTAAACGACATCAGAGATCATACTTTTGAAACTAATTAATTATTTACTGTCATTTATAACCATCTAAGCAAATATAAAAACTTTTCCTGAAAGGTTTTTTTGGTGCAGCTAACAAACAACTCTTTAATATGTTATGTGGGGTTTTTATTACAAGAATAAAATTAGGAAAAATTGCATATTTGGACAAAAACCCAAGAACCTCGAGGCAGCCATTCTTGGGCTTCCTCGAGAATTCTCTTACGCTCGCTGTAGTGGCTGTGGGTGAGAATGGTATTCTCCTATGTCCTTATTCCGACAATTATTTTAAGTTCGCACCTCGTATGTAAATTTGCAAGCAGTCCATTATTAACATGACGGGCATTTGTCCCAAAAATGCGATTCAAAGTCAAGGAGGTGCAGTATTTAGCGAATAAAACGCAAGGGAGCTGCGAATGTATTTAATAAAATTTTATATATCTAGGGTGTTTTGTATTTAGATATTATATGTAAAGAGTCACGAAATAGTAACTTAGAAGATTGTATACCAAAAGCAGCACCAACTGGACACAAAACTACTTTTACACTAAAAAAAAGAAAAATATTTGCAAGGCAAAGTGTAAAAACCCATTTCAAACACTAAGTGCTCCTTGTTCTCCACGTAATTCGTAAAGTAGATTATTGTTTTCTTTTGAGATTCTACTGTTGTTGTTTACCAGGAGATTATGGTTACGTAATTGCAAAAGATATGTCATCATAAAACGTGTTTTAAAAACAAACACCTACATGAAGTTGCCTACACAATAATTATAGTATATACTATATAAGGGTTTGTCCGGAACGTAATAGGACTGATTTTACTTTTTGCGCGAGACTGGTACTTCGGAAAGCGTTCGTGCGCAACGACTGGATTCCGGTAGAGGGTGTTCCTAGCTTACAGAAAAAAGCGTTTGTTGGTCAGTTGGTCCTCCGAGCACCTAGAAGACGTCTCAGAACAGGCATTTTCAAGTGCACTGTTTTATTTTTTTGTGAGTGGTTGCCAAGCTGAACAATGCAGCCGTTCGTGTAGGAGCGAGGTACACGATTAGATTCCAGTGTGGGAAACTCCGGTATAATCTGCGGCCAGAGACATTGTGAATCTAATCAAGCAGGTTTTACCCAGATGTTTGCTTTAGCATGAAAGTGGTTGGTGTATACGGGTCGGCACAGGCCTTTTTGGAGGGTCCGGGAAGAGGTGCGTGATAGAAAGACCTAGTGCTGGAAGACCTTCGACTTCGGACAAAACACCGGACAAATGTGAACTCCGTGTTGCTGCGCAAAGGTTTTGAATCTCAAGACTGTGGCACTAATTGGTGCGTATTCATTTAATTGCCCAGGATGTTACATTTTACCGAAATCTGTCGTTACTCATGAAATTGTTGACGGGGAGCATTTGAACATGCGCAAAGGGGGTGTGTGCGAAAGATGGTTCCCAAAAGTGCTCACTGGCGACCCACAGAAATTGCGCGCTCACACCGTCTTTCTCTTAATTTATATTTGCTACCTGAACAAGGACGGCATCCCAACCCTTCCACAAAGAGCCGCCCTACAAGCAGGATGTGGCCCCCCCCAGACTTTCTTTTTGTTTTCTCCTCGCCTAAAAAGGTAAGCATTTTGAGACGGACCGAGGAGATATACAAGCAGCTTGTACCGCGGGTCTCCTAAAAGGGTTTATTCCGGCAGAGAATGGCTTTCTGTGACCGCCTTCAATGCTTGGAAATTCGCGCTGGCAGCGCTGGCATCGACGCAGAAGTGAGCCTATCTTGAAAAGTTTTTAAAGAATGGTAAAGTAACGAATTTTGCTCAATACTATTTTTTTTTTTTAATTGACTCCAGTTTTAGTTACTTTCCGTACAAACCCCTGGTGTTTTTATGAGGCTTTGAATGAATACTTTAAAAACTCAATTGTAAAAACTCATAATATTATATATAATATAATAAATATTATACTATAAATATATAACTATTTTATAAAAATATAAAATTATATTTTTGA